>NW_027103455.1:106813-360957 GCF_902728285.1 Clytia hemisphaerica
TTCCACTTTGGGTACGAAACAGGACAGTGGAAGGGTGTGGCACCCGCTTTGGGTACGAGGCGGGACAGTGGAAGGGTGTGGTGTAATTCTTGTTTGGGTACGAAGCGGGACAGTGGAAGGGTGTGGCATAATTCCAATTTGGGTACGAAGCGGGACAGTCGACAAGTGTTGTATTTGGGTACGAAGCGGGACAGTGGAAGGGTGTGGCACAATTCTTGTTTGGGTACGAAGCGGGACAGTGGAAGGGTGTGGCACAATTCTTGTTTGGGTACGAAGCGGGACCAGTGGAACGGGTGGGGTGGCATAATAATTCCACTTTGGGTACGAAGCGGGCCAGTGGAAGGGGTGCACAATTCCAGTTTGGGTAGAAGCGGACAGTGGAAGGGTGTGGCACAATTCTTGTTTGGGTACGAAGCGGGCAGGGAAGTCGACAAGCGTTATTTATGTACGAATCGGGACAGTGAAGGTGGCCATTATTTTTGGGTACGAAGCGGGACGTGGAAGGTGGGTAAGCGGGACAAAGGGTGGGCAGAATTCAATTTGGGTACGAAGCGGGACAGTGAAAGGTGGCACAATTCTTGTTTGGGTACGAAGCGGGACAGTGGAAGTTTGGGTACAAGGGGTGGGTACAAGCGGGGACAGTGGAAGGGTGTGGTATAATTCCAGTTAGGGTACGAAGTGGGACAGTGGAAGGGTGTGGCACAATTCCAATTTGGGTACGAAGAGGGACAGTGGAAGGGTGTGGCACAATTCCAATTTGGGTACGAAGCAGGACAGTGGAAGGGTGTGGCGTAATTCCGATTTGGGTACGAAACGGGACAGTGGAAGGGTGTGGCATAATCACAATTTGGGTACGAAGCGGGACAGTCGACAATCGACGTCTTGGGTATGAAGCGGGACAGTCGAAAATCGTCGTTTTGGGTGCGACGCGGGACAGTCGAAAGTGACGGAAAATTTTTTGGTCTGTAAAATTGTTGTTGGGCGCGAAGCGGGACAGTCGCTTTCACTGTCCGGGTTATACCCATGTACCACGCTAACCCGACCTGATCCCTAAATTGTTCTTGGTACCGTGGCTGAAGAGGACCTTTTAGTCTGTATTTAGTTTCCGTTGTAACGCGCGGCCGCGCCTTTTAACACGCGGCCGCGTGTATTTTTCAAGAAACGCGGCCGCATGTTTAAACGCGCGGCCGCGTGTTATAATACACGGCCGCGTGTTATGAGATGCGGCCGCGTCTTTTTTTGAAAACACGCGGCCGCATCTTTTATGAAAAACACGCGGCTGCGTCTTTTATGAAAAACACGCGGCCGCATCTTTTATGAGAAACACGCGGCCGCATCTTTTATGAAAAACACGCGGCCGCGTCTTTTTTGAAAAAAAGACACACGACGGCTCACAAAATGTAGACTAGTAACTAGTCGTTGTATTTCGCTGTAGCTCCGTTTTCAACACGCTCACTACGTTCACTGAATACAAACCTCTCATTCCCGTAGCGTTTTTTTTTATAAGAATAATTTCCCCGCCCACACATCACTTTATAAGCACAATTTCCGCGTCTTGTGTCTCAGGAAAACCAGACGCTTGCTAGTCTACCCAAAATGATGCCCACCAATGGGCGAACTGTGTGGGGTGGTATCCATGTCAAAAATATCCAGTTTAGACAACAGTCGGAGGTTTGAAAATGATTGGGTCGGTTTATAAAGTGATTAGGTCGGTTTAAAAGGTGACCGGCTTGGTTTTTTCGTATTTCCCGGGAAATCGGATTACTAAGTCCTCCTAAGTATGGTCTGGAAAATGTCACATTTCACTAGATCTAATTATGATAAAGCTAAGCGCCGATTTTTTGGTACCAACTTTTCCAAAACACCAAGCCAAAAAACCAAAGGTCCAATAGATGTATTTAATTAACGATTGATTTCTACAAAACAAGTCTGTACCTTATTTTACTTTCTTCTAATTTAGAAAAATTCCTACCTAAACTTAATCTAGAAAGTACTTTAATCGGATTAACTTTCGCGAGATAAACTTTAGCGAGTTTCGCGAATTTTGCCCTTTTTCGCGAAAATTTGTCTCGTGAAAAATCTAAAATTGCTCATTCGCGAAAGTTTATCTCGCGAAATTCTGCAACTTTTCCAATTCCATTTCCAATTCCTAATTTCTCGACCTCTGGAGCTATTGAGCCACTTCCAAATGGTCAAATCCTCACAATTGCATGGCCCTGGTGAGAACTAGACCCTTGGGAGTTGGCTGGGTTCTGTGGTTTGGTGGTTTGTTTTTTAATCAATTTCTTCATTCGCGAAAGTTTATCTCGCAAAATTTTGGGATAGCTCCAATTCGCGAAAGTTTATGCGCAACATTTCGCGAATTTTTGACCTCGCGAAACTTTATCTCGCGAAAGTTAATCCGGTTAAAGTAGTATAAAAATTTCAACAACGCGCCATTTTTATTGCATATATCCCTAGCCTGTGCCAAACCCTACTTCTTTATGTAGCTGACGGTAGTAGGGTTTGTCACGTTTAGATAGATTTCGTATGCAAGCGTTTCTTCGAGAAGCCTCTACGTGAAGTGCAAATTCCTTAATGTCATGTGAAAAAGAGGGTTAAATTCTCTTCGGACATTAATTTACAAAAAGTTTATAACTATTTTTAGCTTTTAGTGACACATGCAATAAAAGTTGACCAATTGACATTTAAATTTCATTTAATTGTTTTGACCTATATTGCGTTTCAAACTGAACCAATCGCGTTTTAAACCGACCCAATCGATTTTAAACTCAGGTAATTTCATTTCTCTTGTTGTGGAAACCCAAATTACTCCCTCAAAAATCTAGAAAGTTAACTTACCCAGACACAGTATGCAGTGACACTGGGCTTCAATTTGATGATCTGAGTGCGAAAGTTGTCGTTCTTTTTGTCTTTAGTTAGCCTAACTCGTCAGTATTGCCGTTTTTTGTCGTTTTTCTATTGTTTGTCTATTTTTAGTAATGCAGGATTATTTTGATAGACGTCCTCTAAAGCAAATTAGGCCATGTTTGGGTTCGTTGGAAAGCCCATTTCAAGGGCTATCTTTTCAGCGTGCCAGTTTTTTGAATAAGGTCCTCAAAAATGAAACGATTTTAGCTGGGGCGGAATCGAAAGAGTTAAATATTTTCAACCTTGAAGATATTAGCCTGTCGAAAGAAAATTTAGGTTAAGTTGAACATATTGCAGGAATTTTCGTCATTGGATTGGTCGTTAACTTGCTATTGAGACGTTTTATTAGATATTTGCCATTTTCTGAACAACGTGTCATCTTTATTGTTTCGAGTAACCAATTATGTAATATAATATAATATAAAATTTCTACAGCTGCCACCAGATAAACTAACGTTTTCACCCACCTTTTTCTATCCAGTGAACTAGCCTGAAACATTTTCCGTCCCCGTATTCGTGATTTTTAGAGCTAAGAATTTAGCTCGTGTTAATTCCGAAGAAGTCATTTCAACAATCTCCCGCGCTCCGTTCGCATATTATCTCTCCGCAGGTAGTTGGCTTCCCAGCCAAGTTAATGATTGAAAGCTAGTCTAAGCACAAACACATTTATACTCAGATCGAACATTCATACCCCTCTTATCTTCTTTTTTCTTTGAGAGTTTTCAGGTAAAGGTAGGTCTCCGAAGCGGAGAGCGCAAATAGCACTAGAGGGCTAATAATCAATCTGCAAGGGCATAATTAATGAACAACGACAAACGAAAACTTAACGCTATTACTATTATTATCCATATCGGAGATTCAAACAAAGTCAATGTACAATGTACAAACAATGTTTATTGAAAATCGGGCTCTGTCACATTTTAGGTATTGCCATTTTGCATCAGTGTGCAAAATTTCATGAAAAAATATAAAGTACAGCTCGAGAAATTCAAGAAATACCATTTTTCCGGCGAAAATTTGCTGTTCCGGCGAATTTTAGAAAGTTCCGGCTTCAAAAATCAAAGAAAGATCCGGCCGCATGTTTATAACGCGCGGCCGCATGTTTTTCTTGACAAAAACACGCGGCCGCGTCTTTTTCTTGACAAAAACACGCGGCCGCAGGTTTTATTCCCCGGCCGCGTGTTTTCGAAAAAAGACGCGGCCGCATGTTTTCGAAAAAAGACGCGGCCGCATGTTTTCGTTTTCAAAAAAATACGCGGCCGCGTATTGTAACACGCGGCCGCGTATAATTAGCGCGGCCACGCGTTACAACGCAAACTAAATACAAACTAAAAGGTCCTCTTCAGCCACGGTATCTTGGCCACGTAGACGAAGTTCAGCAAATATGTTGTTGTAGGCACTTTTTTTGTTCCTCAACTTTAACCACTAGGCGTACCCAGTAAGACCTTTTAGCTCGGCTTTTCGTTTTCGAATGTTTCCCATCAAATTTCCGTTTCAAACGAATCAGCACAATACGTGCTCCTTCCACTCATGTCGTTTGTTAAGTGCGAAAATGAGTTGAGAAAAAACGATTGAAGATTTGATACAACACATAAAAAAATTTCAAAAAGACTTTAAAGAAAATAGTTAATTTCTTTAATGTATTTTTGATTAAAAAATTTTAAAAATTTTAAAGATATTAATGTAGTGTAACCACGGCTTTACGAGATAAGTTTCAATTATAATTTTAATGGAAATTTTTAATCGACAGATTTGGCTTGACGTCAGTTTTGTTTGGTCTGTTGGTTGATGTTTGGTATCGTGATCATTAAAAGCAATGAAATGCCACACAGTCACTCTACACATGATGCCTCCATCCATGATTGGTATCAGAATGTTGGAAAAAGAACATTTTACGAGAAATTGTTGATAGAAATTATATTGACTTATTTTTACAATTTTGGCGGTGTGGGTTTAGTTGGTTGATAATGTTTACACTGTGGGATGGTTTTCAAAAAACTGTTATATATATTGATTGTTGTTTGTTGGAATTGATTACCAAAAAAAAAGAGAGCCTTTTTTTGATAAATACTTTATTTTTTTCATGAATCGAAAAAACCGTGTGGATAGTGTATGTCTTGTAGTGACCAATGCAGTTTCTGTTTTCAAATTTTGAAAGCTCTTTACCTACTGAATTGAAGCTCTGACTAGCTCTGTTTTTTAAACTTTGAGCCATGTTTTTTTCTTTGTTGCTATTAAAGATAGATTTTTAAATTGTCGTTACAATGTAAATTTATGGTAAAGTTTTAGTTTTTGAGTTTAGTTCATCAGTAGTATTTTTTCAGTAATCCTTTCTTGTAAATAATATAGTAACATTTAACCAGACTCATTGCCCTCATTATATTCGAATTTGTATTTTTTTAGGACTGATAAATACATATTTTTAAACACCAAAACAAAGCAAACAAAATGCCAGTTCTTTCTGGACAAATATATATGTATACTTTATTGTGTGCTTTGAGTTCTATTTTAATCAACCCTCTCAACTGCTGATCTTTCAACTATCATTTAGGAGTATAGAATGGGCTTCCATAGTACCATTTTCCCTAAGTATTTTGTGCAAATTTTCAAAAAAGTAGACTTCTTGACTGTCCTTGTCCCTTATGTTAAAGTTGTTCTGATGGAGGACATTGCTATTTTTTGGTAGCCTTCACATATCAATAAGAAGCTTTGGTGTAAATGTTTTTTCTGATATAATCATACTAATCTGAAACTATTAGGCCTTTATGAACTTTCTAGAACAATAATCTTGCTCTAATCTTGAGAAACACTGGAAAAATAGGTTATCATTCCCAGCCATAATTTCACAGATTTCCTCTGCTTTCTGCTTGAAAACGCTGTCGTATAGCCGAAAACGAAAGTGAAACTGTGAAAACGTCCGCAAATTCGGGCCCAGTCCTCTTCCGAGACGGAGGCTNTGATTTACCTGGCTCCAATGGGCTTCGGTCCCCCCAACCACATTTAGGTCCCCCTACCCCACTTTTCAGTAGTTCAGTCCCAGTTGATATAAAGGTTCGGGTCTCTCACAAATTGCTTTCATTCGTTCCCCAAAAAAGCTATTGTCATTTCTAAGTAGTATTCTAGTTTTTTTACGCATCAACATGGGACGTCAACCAACTGAGGAAGAGAAGAAAGAATTCATGTACATCATAAAAATGCGGGTTAAAAAAAATTGGGGGTCCAAATTGAAAATTTAAATAAATGTTGCCCACCATGGTTGGGCAACAAGAAAATTTTGGAATTTTAAGGGTAGAAATCTGCCATTTTAGCCTACATTTTGATAGAATGTACAGTGGGGCTTTCGCATGTCTTTACACGTACGCGAACCTTGCGTGTCAGAGACTCGCAAGCGGCTTCTTTCACTATTGAAAACCTATTTATTGGCGACTCGTAGCCTCAAATTAATAGGGACACTCAAGCTATTTAAAACAGGTCAAAAGCCTATTATAATTTGCGAGCTATTATGTAGTGCAAACAGAAAACAATAGTCTGCGCGTTTAGTGTCGCAAGTCTTCTTATTTTGTCATCTCTTTTATCACCAATTTGGTATAACCATGAATATAACTATCTAATAAATACAAAGGAGGTCTCTCTCTTTTTTTTTAAAATATATGCTTGAGTTATGTACATTTAAAAAAGTTTTTTCTTTTTTTGTTGATTAAAATAAAAATATTGAGGTAGTCGACTGAGGGAGAAGGGCGGTGGTATATATATATAGATCGCGGAGCTCGAGACGAATGGGAATCTTCCAAAATTGCCGCCCTTATAAAATCCAAAAGGCAGTGGGGAATCACCCACGAGAACAAAAGGAAAACTGACAAAATGATGAGTTAGCAAAAAAGTGTAGCGTGGGAATCTCATCCTGCAAAATCAAAACAAACAAAGTCTGGAGATAGATTTAGAATAAAAATTGAGGAGATTCTAATGAATTAATGGGTGATTATCTCACAAGGCCAGGATGGAAGTATAGTTATTAAAGTCGTAATTAAACTATCTTATATCTTATATACAGAGTTGTAGATCCAAGAGAAGTCCTTGGGAAGAACCAGTGTTGTTTCTTAGCGTAGAAAGGAAAGGGATAAAATTAAGATAAAATTTGGTAGATTAGCTAGATTACTTAAATGATAGAGGGATTTAAGAAGCTAAGATTCAGCGCTTGATTGACTCCTCAAGGATTTCTCTGAATCGCAATCTATTTTCATACTTGTGCCAGTTTTCGACACACAGACGGAGTTGATCCAAGTCTTCACCAGGCATATTAGAGTCAATCACCTGGATTGATTGTTTTTTAATAAAGCTTTCGAATAAATCTATTTTCATAGTTCTCACATGTCTTGTTGAGGTCTTCGATTGTCGAGAAGCCTCTATCATCTTTACCCGTGTGGTGACGTATAGGGCGTAGTGTCTAGTGTTGTTGTTTTCGATAAGTTCCTTAGGAGACTGAGTTTTTATTGTCCAGGATTTGTGAGATGTCTGCGATATTGTAGAGTTTGTTGATAAGGTTTTTCGAATGTTTCGAGACACCGAAGAGCGATTTTAAAGCACAGCGTGCTTGTCTGTCTAGAAATTCTTTATAGGTGGCTGTCAAGCGAACCAGTTCTACTCCGTATAGCAATTTCGGGACCACGAGGGATCTGAAGAGTGATATTATTTGAGTAGGTGATAGTCTTCTAACCCCGGCTGAAATAAGTGAGGATGTAACGGCCCACATTTCTTGTAAACGATATTCATGTTGCTGTAGCTGTAATGTTTTGGTCTGAGTTGATAATTTCCACTGAAAACCCAGGTGTTTAAGTGTATTTTGTGGTAGTACAAAGTTATTTTCTAAACTTGGTGAGTTTGGGATATTTGGAAAGCACTGGAAATCACCTAATATGATAGATTCAGAGGTTGAAGCAAATTGAGTATGGATTCCCATCAAAGTTGACAATTGGGTTTTGTAGGTTTCTATATAGTCTGTATTACTTGATGTTGGTAAGTAGACTCCTGAGATGGTGATTGATGGTGTACCAAGGTGTGTATTGATTGTAGTGTAGTTCATTTCTTGTAGTATTGTATTAGTCTGAGAGAATTTATTATTTTTCAGGAGTAGAATTGTTCCTCCAAAAGGTCTACCGCTGTTTCGTTTTTCTGCTTGAACGGTTATAATTTTATACTCTGACTCAAATTCATGTAAGAAGTGCTCCTCTGATTTAAGAAGCCAAGTTTCGGTCAAATAGATACAGTCATTTTCTCTTATAAGCTTTGAAATATATTTACAGTTGGACTTGAATCCATAACAGTGCGAGTTGTGTGCACTTATGTGCGAGTGCTCCTATTGTTGGACGCTTAACAGTTGCTTAAATCGTTTTATAAAAATGTATTGTGATGGAACTAAAAGACTTGAAATGAAAGAAAGTAAACTTTTTCTTTTCTCCTTTTTAATTCAATTTTACTTTTCTTTCAGTCTAAAATTTCGAAATGTAGTAAGGAAACAACGGAAACAAATGTTGTTGCTACTAAAAGAATTGAATATAGAAAATTAAATGAAATTAAATGAAACAACTAGAAATTCAATAAAAGTATTGAATTAAGACTTCCTAATCTGAATGTGACGTTCTAATATACAAATACTGGATATTTTAACTTGTCTCTCACCTGTCCAGAAATTTATTCTGGAAGATTCGTTTCGGAAAAAAAAGTTTTAACCCTTATTTTTATGTCAATGAAAATAGCTACACGTTGTTTTTTTTATTAGAACCCAGTTTGTAAGAACATTTAGGCTGAAATTTGGCAAAAATTTAAGAACATTATAAAGAACATGTCCAGCCTGAGAATCGAATAGTTTGACGAAATTCGCTTAAAAATCTTTAGATTTCTTAAGGAACTTTGTGCAATTATTACTGTAATTATTCCTCTCATCTAAAAGTAATAGCAAATTTACTCGATTTTTAACCCAATATCGAAATTCAAAGGTTTCATTAGATTTTAAGCGAATCGATTTCAAGAACGTCAATAAGAACATTTCAGGCCGAAAATTGATGAGAAAGTAGGCACATCCAGCCTCAGCTAAAATTAAGACGTTCTAATAAAAAAAAAACGTGTATCATTTTTTAGTGTCCTGAAGCTTTACCCCCTCGTTTAAACACTATTGGTAATACTTTGTTTATGTGGTTAACGTCCATGGGTTATTGTATCGGCATTGCTGAGATGATATTTCATTTCAGCATAGCATAGGTTTTTTTAGATTTAATTTTTTTCTGAGTTCTTCTAATTTCATTTACTTATAAGCTTATTATTACCCTTTATATACTATTACAGTGTTAGTCTGATATCAGGGTTCGAATTATGAATTTTTGGAGCTTCCCTATTTTTTTGAGCGAAGCGAGATAAAGGAGCAAAGTAAGACTTGTAGTCAGAGATTATAGGCAAAGCAAAGTATAGTGAAGTTTTGAAGTAGTGAGTTTATAAAGCAAGAGCCTTCGGGTCGCCTCCAACTGCAGTCGCAGACTTACTTATAAAGCAATATATAAACGAGTGAATAAAGTTGCAAGTTTATAAAGAAATAGATAAACGAATGAAGAAATAGCCGAGTAGATAAAGCATTACATAAACTAGACGATGCTATCGTCCGTATAATGTATTATTATGATATAACATAGTTTGTATATTATCTAAAACGTAATATGTTTCGCGGCGATAAAGCAATAGATAAACAAGTGAATAAAGTAGCAAAGTGGCAAGTAGATAAAGCAATAGATATAAGCGAATGAAGAAAGTAGCAAAGTGGCAAGTTGATAAAGCAATGGATAAACGAGTGAATAAATTAGCGATGTAGCGAGTTTATAAAGCAATAGATAAACGAATGAAGAAAGTAGCGAACTCGCAAGTCGATAAAGCAATAGATAAACGAGTGAATAAAGTAGCCGAGTAGATAAAGCAAAAGATAAATGAGTGAATAAAGTAGCCGAGTAGATAAAGCAATAGATAAACGAGTGAATAAAGTAGCGAAGTGGCAAGTTGATAAAGCAATAGATAAACGAGTGAATAAATTAGTGAGCTAGCGAATTTATAAAGCAATAGATAAACGAATGAAGAAAGTAGCAAAGTGGCAAGTTGATAAAGCAATGGATAAATGAGTGAATAAATTAGCGAAATAGTGAGTTTATAAAGCAATAGATAAACGAATGAAGAAAGTAGCGAACTCGCAAGTCGATAAAGCAATAGATAAACGAGTGAATAAAGTAGCCGAGTAGATAAAACAATAGATAAACGAGTGAATAAAGTAGCGAAGTGGCAAGTTGGTAAAGCAATAGATAAACGAGTGAGTAAATTAGCGAAGTATCGAGTTCATAAAGCAATAGATAAACAAATGAAAGAAGTAGCAAAATAGAGCTTTTCTTATAGTTTTTTAATTTTGCATTTTTAGTTAGGAAATCTTTTTGGATCGCTAAAAAATTCACTTCGCATTTTGTGAAGTGCGAAGCTATAAATTGGAACCCTGGATATTGTTTATATTATCTCGTCTTTTGGACGCTCTTATTATTCAATAAATACATTGAAAGACTTTTCACAAATGTTTCAGCTGTATCTTCTTTACTTAAAATAGGAGGCCTTTAAATATGAAACGTCAGTAAATACTCACTCGCTTCCCCATTAATTCAAAATAAATAGCTTTGCTTTCCTATTAATCAGCGGTTGAATAGCACGTACCTTATACTAAACTAAATAGGCCTTTTATAAAAGGTACGAGTTGAGTGTTGGGAGGGAAATCAAAAGCACTCGCATTGAACGAGTCTGCATAAATTGGATTTCTAACACCTATACATTATGTACTCGCAACGCGCAAGCCTCGCGCACACGTAAAGACATGCGAAACCCCCACTGTAAGAGATAATAAATTCAATAGAAAAATCTATAACTTATTAACCAAAACAATAGTGAGGGGGTATTTTACAGTTTCCTAATTAGCCCCCCAGAACTTTAGTGTAGCCCTTCAGCTCCCCCCACTTTTTTAGGTCCCCCCTGAATTTAAAAAATGAGACAGCTCCCACCCACTTTTAAGCCAATTTGAGATTTACACCCCCCCCAAATAAGTGGGGGGGGGGCGGAGCCATGATTTAGTAGTGAAGTCTTACAGAAATTGATATTGATAGTTTTTTTTTATTTTCATTTCAGATAGAAAAATATAAAGATTTTATCCTTTTGTTGGTCTCATATTCTTATTTCTTTTAAATCTTTGTATTTTTCTATCTTTCACCTAGACTAAGAAGAAGCTACCCCTGTGACTAGCAAATTCCCCTTTTTCACAATTTTTTTTCAGGTGATCAAGTGATATAATTGTAACTTTCCAATCCTACCTTCTTCCAAAGAACATTTTAAGCCTAATTTGAGGTTTGTAGCACCAACAGAACAGATTTTAGGTTTTATTTCCAGGCAAAACCCCGTTTTCCCCTGATTTCGGTCAGTTTTGGCCTAAATACCTAATTCTTTGAATTTTATATACATGGTAGAGGTATATAATTGTTACATTCTCATCCTACTTTTTTCCAAAGAACATTTTGAGCCTAAGTTAAGGTTTATAGCACAATCAGAACAGATTTTAGCTTTTATTCCCAAACAAACCCTGTTTTTCCCTGTTTTCGGTCAATTTTGGCCTAAATACCTGAATTTTTAAATAATTGTTGCATTCCAATCCTACTTTTTTCCAAGGAATATTTTAAGTCCAATTTGAGGTTGGTAGCACCAACATAACAAGTTCTAGGTTTTTTATCCAGGCAAAAATGCCCAAAATTGGCTCATTTCGGGCATAAAAAAGGCCGGAGAATTCCGTCAAAAATTGAAAAAATCAAAAAATATCTCAGATTTGTGTTATTTGGGTCCCAACGGACCAAAAAAAATTATGCAAACTTAATTTTGAAAAATAAAGTCTCTATAGCCTACTGCTACTTGCACCAACAGACTGCATGTGTGTGATGTGATGTCATCTTTGTAGTCTAATCTACTTTTGCACTCCATTTTGGAATATTATGGTGCGAGGAGCGCAACATCTCCTATATTTGGCTTTCTTATATCTTATGAAGTACTTTACCATTTCTCAAATGTGACCCCTCATTTTTTCTCTTGTGCTTAAGGCTATCAGATGAGCCAACTACTTTCATTTTTTCTGATTAAGTTTGAAAATTTGGCTAACTACCACCCTATTATAAGTCATAAACAAAACCTTTGCGCTTTGGATGGAGTAAGCTCAGGCTTCGGCATATGAGGTGTGCGATCGCACGCGCACGCCTCCGCACACGGGTTGGTGTAATTTAAGATGCACGATCTAACGATTTACGATTCACGATGCGCGATCTGTGCATAAAATATGGTAATTCATGCGTAATTATGCAAATTATGATTAAATATTTAGGTAATTTACAAACTTTCATTCGCTGAAACTCAATTATTTTTGAAAACATCATTTATGTAAGATTATACAAATTATATTTAAATCAGTCATAGATAAAAAGAAAGTGAAAACCATGTGCATTCACCTTCTGTACTCTCTCTCTCTCTTTTCATAACTTGAATCAATATAGGGGAATTGTTTACCAAAAGAAAATTCACCAGTTTTTTTGCTTCGTACATTACGGTCCGCAAAACATATTGTTTGCCAATATATTCTTTTATTTGCTTTAAGAAAGAAAATCCTATATTCGATTATGATTGTTAAAACTGAGGAGAGCAAAAATATTTAATAATGGAAAGGCAATCACTTAAGAGTTTTATAACAAAAATATTTCTTGTGTATTGTTTACTTTCACTCTCTGTCTATTGTAATATGTTCACAAGTTAGCTTCCATTATCAACATTATGCAAGCTAGTTTTTTTTCATAATTTTACGGTCGTAATTATTCATAGTTCCATTTCTTTTTTATCGCATGAATTTACCGTGGTAAACAAAAGCGAGAAAAGATTATGCCATTGTTTTAGAATTATGTTATATAATTTAAGTTATATGATAATTATTAGGAATAATCAGCATACTTTATGCATGAATCGCGCATCGTGAATCGTAAATCGTTAGATCTTGCATCTTAAATTACACCAACCCTCCCCACACGTCTCAAAGCCTTTTAGGCGTGCAATTTATCACACGCCATAAATCATGAAAACCTAGCGAGGTGTGTGATCAATCGCACATGCAAAAATCTATTCTAAAAAAATTTTTTCTGCTTGTTGAAAGAAGATCAAATATCATTCTCTACTTTAATCATAAGAACCAAATAGATGAAAGATAAACTTTCCTTTACTCTTTCAAACTGCTATGTATACAAGATTTCTTATAAAAAAGTTACTCTAATGGATACACATCTTCTCTCTCCTCTTTCTCTCATACTATGCTTTGGTCTTCAATAAACAAGCCTTTCTCAAAAATAACTTTTGCTGCACGATTTTTCGTCTCTCTAAAACCTTTTTTTTTTTAATCACTTTTGCTGTATGATTTTTCCTCTCTCAAATCTTTTTCCTTCCCTCTCGCATGCTATGTTTATGAGGTCGTTGGTTTATGACAATAAACTAGCTCTTCTTAAAAGTTACTTTTGCTGCATGATTCTTTGTCTCATTTGTTTTCCTAAAGTATTCTCCTTCTTGATTATTCAGTGCTCTTTTGGTTTCTGTTTTTGTTTTTCAAATATGAAGATTGAATAAACACTTTCTTCTTTCCTGTTGTCATTATCATTCTTAGGAATTGTTCATAAATTTGTGCCTCATCATTGTTAATGATGTTTATAAAATAAAAGAAAAAAACGATCGTCTAAAGCAAATGAGGCGTGCCATGATTCGCACGCCTAAATTACTAAAAATTACTATGTAGGCGATGCAATGATCACACGCCTTCTTTTTTCTTATGCCGAAGCCTGAAGCTGCTTTAAAAAATTACTTTAACTACAGTGAGATTGGGTAACTTGCATCAGTGGAGGCTAACATGCATAGCCCTAAAATGAATGACCTGGCTGGTCATTAAAATAAACTATATTCAGCTCCGCTCGCAGCTCTACTCTACCATTTTTGTTTTGATTGAAGTTGGTATTTTAATGACCAGATGTGTCATTCATTTGAGGGCTATGCATGGTAGCCTCCACTGATGCAAGTTACCCAATCTAACTGTACTTTCAGGGCTCGAAATAACAATATTTAGGTGGTCGGACACACTGTCCGATCAAAAATTGATTTGATCACGAAGAAGCTAAACAAATGTCAATTAATGGTCAGAAGCCCATGATTTTTACTTGAAGCATGCTTTCATTTGTTGAGAAAAAGCATCACACAAAATGAATATCTAACACTAATGATCGCAACTTTGAGAGTTTTTGTGTGTAAATAAAGAAGTTACTAATTCTATGTAAATTACAATTTCTTTTGGAAATTTCACAACGCATCTGACAAATTTTTCGAAGGCACCGAAAGTAATTGGGTCAGACATGATGTCCGACTAGAATCGATTTGGGTCGGACATTTCAGCAATTGGGTCGGACAATGTCCGACAAAAAACTAGTAAACTCAAAAGTAAGGTATTTATCAAACCCACAGACGCAAGGTCCTTACTACATTACACCTCATACCACCCCAAACACACAAAAGAAAACATAATATATACACAAGCATTAAGATACCGATTACTAACCACCGACGACGCCATATACAAAGAAGAGTTAATAGACCTAAAGAAAACACTACTACTACGGGGATACCCCAGAAAAACCATCAACAAAAACTTCAACAAAACCAGAACCCTGACACAAAAGGACTGCCTCTTCCCAGACAAAAGCAAAAACAAACAAAGTAAACTTCAAAAACTTAAAAAACAAAGAAAAAATAATCTCAAAAAACCTACAAAACCTACACAACCGGATAAAAAAACCAGACTACCATTCACCATTGAATTCTACGAACACCTTTCGCCGATTAAAAATGCCTTACACAAACATTGGCACTTGATAAAAAATGACACAGAACTGAAAAAAATATATCCAGAAAAACCCTACATTGTATATAAAAGACATAAAAACTTAAAAGACACGCTTTACTGAAAAATAGCAGGTATATATATAAAAATAGCGCTCAATTTTAAATATATAGAGAATTTATATCGCAAATATATACACATATATATTCAAAACATACTTCTCCCCCTCAATGAAACCCCAGACCTTAAATATACCTTTTACACTTATAAAATTATGTGACAGGGGCCTCTTACCTTCGGACCCGAAAGACGTATCTGATACGTTCAGGAAGGGCCAAACACCGCACCCTGGCCCCTGACCACATAAAAAAGTTTTTTTTGGGCCGACAAAAAAGTTTTTTGGGCTGACAAGGAATTTCTTTGGCCGACAAGAAAGATTTTTTGGCCGACAAAGAAAGATTTTTTGGCCGAACAAAAAAATTTTTTTGGCCGTTAGAAAAAATTTTTGGGCCGACAAAAAATTTTTTGGGCCTGACAAAAGATTTGGACCAAATACCCCCGAGACTACCACTACACACCCCACACGCCCTATATCTGCACACCGCCCCGACTCTACTATATCTGAACACCGCATCGACTCTACTATACATCTAAGCTACATCTCAAGTACCTTGAGTGACCCCCCGGGGAGATACCAGAAAACCGTTAAACTAATCCCACCCTACACCACCTCCCGCAAACTACCGCCACCATACTACACGGAAACTCAAACTTGGCACCCATCAAGACACACTACCCTACTTAAAAATATAGAAAAACATCATCCACTACTCATCTATCTTAACTCTACCACCACCCTTACCACCCACGCTCGAACCACCCCCGTACACATTTATCTCACGGCAAACCACCCCACAGCACATATTAACAAAAAATGAAACCAATCCAAACAATGGACTACGTCATTAGCACAACAAAAGCTTTCCACCATGAGAGGGCCCAAACAAAAGGGCTGTCTATGGCAACAACAAACGCGCTATCGAAGCGAACCAATCACAATAAACCTGAAACAAGAAAAACCAATCATGACCCGGAGATAAGAACAACCAATCAGAAACAGAAAAAACCAAACACGTGACCATTGCACACAACAACTGCACAAAAAGAAACACGCGAACCAAAAACATCCTTTTTGAAGATAAACCACACTGACAAGATGAGCTCACAAGATCTATTTGAATCTGGTAAGTTCCTTACATATATTTACTTGATTTTTCAAGCTCCAAAACCCATAGAAATACATTAAAAAATACCCCACACCACTCCAAACAAAATTACTTTCCGAAAGAGTGTTCTCCATGAGGATGTTACCCACACACGAGTAACATGGCCCAACTATCATGAGAAGTTATCGAAATAAGGGCCGAAAACTTTGATTGAGTGATAGACTTTCGACAGAAGACCTCCGTAAACACTCTCGGAAAAATGAAACGCCACCATACGTTTTCATGCACAATGAACGTTCAAAAGTGATAAACCCTCGAAGAAAATCGAAAATTTCAAACCCAACCTACTAATCTATGGCAAATGCTATAACCCTCAGCCCATAGAAAAATATTAGGTAGTACTCTTATTCCCTCGACCATGAGGAAATTTGACGAAAGTCTTGAAAAGAATTTCGAAAAATGTTAAAAAATTGTCTTCAATTATGGGCAACTGCACATAATTAACTTATAGAGGAAACCTACACAAAAATAATGGGATGTAAATGACAAGGTCTTTACTACCCATGAAACACAATTTTTCCAAAAAACACTATCCAAAACCCCTTCAAAAAATTACACCAGATTATTTAAATTTAAAAAACTATAACCGAAAAATCAATTTACTATATGATAACTAATCAATCAGTTGAATAACTTACCAACCCAACAAAAATCTTGGACAACCAAAATCTACACAAACCAAAATATCCTTGCTCGACAAAAAATCGAGAAAACCTAATCATTCTTCAAAATAACGAAACCACCTTATCACCTCTATGAAAACTATGTCTCAACAAAAAAATTTTTCCTAAAAAACTTCAAAAAATTTTCTAAAAAAACAACAACAAAAAAAGTACGCAAAAAAACTTCAACTTCAAAAAAACTCACACATAACAAACATATCAAAAAAATTTTCAACAAATTTCGCAAAAAACTGAACACGAACGCTGAAAAATATATCAACAATAGAAATAATATGGTCCAACCATTATATTCTATTATCCCCCATTATTTAAAACAGTTTACATTCTTTCGACTACGAACTCACCATTATACATAAAAAATGAGAAATTATACAAAGAAAAAGCCCCACTCGTATTTTAAAGTTTATTTCTTTCATAAGAACACATACCAATTAACATCATACCACTACACTAAATTGACTTAAGAACTAATTACAAATTCTTATAAATACAAAGAAAAAAGAAAAACCCCACTCTTATTTTTACAGCTCACCACTTTTATAAGAACACAAATTAACATTGCACAATTACACTAATTCAACTAAAGAACTGAATATAAATTCTTATAAAATACGAATGTGCACAAAACTCAAAATAGACCCCACCCCAAATCTTTATATACAAAAAAATACACATAAACTCTTATAAACAAAATATTACAACCACAATAAACTTCATAGATTACATATATAAAAAAACCGTAGAAGCTCTTAGAAAAAGAAGGCATGGCATATATAGACAAACTACACCTAAAACGTAAGACACCACGACAAATACCAATTGTAATATTGAATACTAAAAACAAACCTAATAAACTGTGATCCCTAGATTAGAATCATTTAACTTCTTCACTATATTACCTCTACAGGAAATGAGGAAAACATCTCACCACCAATGACCACAGCCAAGACCACCAAACCAACCAAGGAAAACCTCTCACCACCAATGACCACAACCAAGACCACAACCAACGCCGCAAAACGAACCGCGAGAACACTGGAATACAAAGATCCCCCAGAACAAAACATAGACCCGTTCCTCGAGGAAATCGACAGAACAATCACACTAACACAACGTGCAAACACAGAGAGACAACAACAGAAGGTATCACACCAAGCCGTACAGGAATATAAATGGCATACACTACAAGCAATAAGCACCAACAATCAAATTATGCAACTAACCAGACACAGGAACAAAGAAACCGTACCGATAGGCTTAATACCAACTGTGACATCAAAGGTCACGAACCAACTCAACACTGACCACCGAAAACAATGGGACAAAATACTGACAAAAGCAGCACATGAACTAAGAGACGTCCTAATCGAACACCACACCTCAAAGAAGGAATACCACAAGGGACTTAGAGAACTGGCAAGAGAGAAACTTTCTGACGAGAACTTAAAAACGGTAAATGAGGAGATCCAAAAACAAAGACGGACACCACCGCCCACCGAAAATAAACGCCCCAACAATAAGAGAAGACACAGCCACCACGACGACCAACAACAAGAGTCAAAAAAGTGATTTATAATGTATATAATGTAAATAGTAAAACTCATAAACAAGAAAAAGATATACCTGCAAACAAAAAAACCAAAACGGATACCTTCCAAAAATACCCACAACTAGACATAAACCACTACCACAAGAAAACAACACAAAAAACAAAAAAATACTACTGTCAAAAACTTTTCGAACATGACGCTAAAAAAAGTAGAATTGAACCTGTTAGATAAAGGACTAACTTTTGTACCAACACCAAAAAAACACACACATAAAAAAACATATACAACACGCCCTAAGAACCTTTACAAATATAATATTCACTAAATATTTTTTCTCGAAAAAGCCTTCAAAACCAAAACTTTTATATAGAACTAAACAATGGAAACCACCAATCCCCACAATAGAACATTAAAAGCATACATTAGAAAAACTAAATTTGAAATCAACAGATTTATACAAAAAAACAAAAACAGAAGCCTAAAACAAAACTTGAACCTGCACGAGACTAAAACATTAAAAGATTATCCCAAAACAAAAACATCGAAATAAAACCAGCTGATAAGGGTGGAGCCCTGGTCATCATGAACAAGACCTGCTATAAATCCAAAGTTTTCGACCATCTTAACGATGAAAAATCATATGAGCTAATAAAGGAAGAACAAACCTCAGACCTAAAACCAACATTGAAGCTTTCTTAACCACCATAGCCTACCACTACCATATTGACAAAAACACATTTGAATACTTAATACCACCAAACAAGCCACGCATTGGCCTATTCTATATAACACCAAAAATCCACAAACCAAAAATCCCAGGAAGACCAATTGTTTCCGCAGTGAACTCGGTAACAGAGAACATTTCTGAATTCCTGACGAAATGTGTCCAACCACTAACCTTAACACTAAAATCATTTATCAAAGATACAAAACACTTTCTACAGAAAACTATAGACCACAATTCGAGCAACACAACATACCTAGTGACATTTGACATCAAATCCTTATACACAAACATACCCCACGAAGAAGGCATAGAAGCATGCCTACACTATATAAATAAAAACCACCTAGATATACCAAAATTCACCCCAAACAACAGAATTCTTCACACCCTGTTCCTTTTTATACTCGAAAACAATTATTTTGAATTTAAAGACCGGAAATATAAACAAAAATTTGGTACTAGCATGGGAACGAGGGTTGCCCCTAGCTACGCAACCCTGTTCCTAGGAAAAATGGAGGAGGATAAAATACTAATTGAACCATTCAAATCAAAAATCTCCAAATACTCAAGATTTTTGGACGATATCTTTTTACTATGGAACAGTAGTCTAGATGAACTACTCAAGTTTGAAAAATACCTAAACAATATCCACCCAACAATAAAATTCACGATGGAATACTCGACCAAAGAAATCAACTTCTTGGACACGACCATATACATTGATGAAAAAACTAGTAAACTCAAAAGTAAGGTATTTATCAAACCCACAGACGCAAGGTCCTTACTACATTACACCTCATACCACCCCAAACACACAAAAGAAAACATAATATATACACAAGCATTAAGATACCGATTACTAACCACCGACGACGCCATATACAAAGAAGAGTTAATAGACCTAAAGAAAACACTACTACTACGGGGATACCCCAGAAAAACCATCAACAAAAACTTCAACAAAACCAGAACCCTGACACAAAAGGACTGCCTCTTCCCAGACAAAAGCAAAAACAAACAAAGTAAACTTCAAAAACTTAAAAAACAAAGAAAAAATAATCTCAAAAAACCTACAAAACCTACACAACCGGATAAAAAAACCAGACTACCATTCACCATTGAATTCTACGAACACCTTTCGCCGATTAAAAATGCCTTACACAAACATTGGCACTTGATAAAAAATGACACAGAACTGAAAAAAATATATCCAGAAAAACCCTACATTGTATATAAAAGACATAAAAACTTAAAAGACATTTTGGTTCATACACGCTTTACTGAAAAATAGCAGGTATATATATAAAAATAGCGCTCAATTTTAAATATATAGAGAATTTATATCGCAAATATATACACATATATTTCAAAACATACTTCTCCCCCTCAATGAAACCCCAGACCTTAAATATACCTTTTACACTTATAAAATTATGTGACAGGGGCCTCTTACCTTCGGACCCGAAAGACGTATCTGATACGTTCAGGAAGGGCCAAACACCGCACCCTGGCCCCTGACCACATAAAAAAGTTTTTTTTGGGCCGACAAAAAAGTTTTTTGGGCTGACAAGGAATTTCTTTGGCCGACAAGAAAGATTTTTTGGCCGACAAAGAAAGATTTTTTGGCCGAACAAAAAAATTTTTTTGGCCGTTAGAAAAAATTTTTGGGCCGACAGATTTGGACCAAATACCCCCGAGACTACCACTACACACCCCACACGCCCTATATCTGCACACCGCCCCGACTCTACTATATCTGAACACCGCATCGACTCTACTATACATCTAAGCTACATCTCAAGTACCTTGAGTGACCCCCCGGGGAGATACCAGAAAACCGTTAAACTAATCCCACCCTACACCACCTCCCGCAAACTACCGCCACCATACTACACGGAAACTCAAACTTGGCACCCATCAAGACACACTACCCTACTTAAAAATATAGAAAAACATCATCCACTACTCATCTATCTTAACTCTACCACCACCCTTACCACCCACGCTCGAACCACCCCCGTACACATTTATCTCACGGCAAACCACCCCACAGCACATATTAACAAAAAATGAAACCAATCCAAACAATGGACTACGTCATTAGCACAACAAAAGCTTTCCACCATGAGAGGGCCCAAACAAAAGGGCTGTCTATGGCAACAACAAACGCGCTATCGAAGCGAACCAATCACAATAAACCTGAAACAAGAAAAACCAATCATGACCCGGAGATAAGAACAACCAATCAGAAACAGAAAAAACCAAACACGTGACCATTGCACACAACAACTGCACAAAAAGAAACACGCGAACCAAAAACATCCTTTTTGAAGATAAACCACACTGACAAGATGAGCTCACAAGATCTATTTGAATCTGGTAAGTTCCTTACATATATTTACTTGATTTTTCAAGCTCCAAACCCATAGAAATACATTAAAAAATACCCCACACCACTCCAAACAAAATTACTTTCCGAAAGAGTGTTCTCCATGAGGATGTTACCCACACACGAGTAACATGGCCCAACTATCATGAGAAGTTATCGAAATAAGGGCCGAAAACTTTGATTGAGTGATAGACTTTCGACAGAAGACCTCCGTAAACACTCTCGGAAAAATGAAACGCCACCATACGTTTTCATGCACAATGAACGTTCAAAAGTGATAAACCCTCGAAGAAAATCGAAAATTTCAAACCCAACCTACTAATCTATGGCAAATGCTATAACCCTCAGCCCATAGAAAAATATTAGGTAGTACTCTTATTCCCTCGACCATGAGGAAATTTGACGAAAGTCTTGAAAAGAATTTCGAAAAATGTTAAAAAAGTCTATGAAAATACCAGCAGCGAATTGATTATTGTCCAGAGACTTCCTAACTAATTCAGTTAGTGCAATAAGGGCATGGTTTGTGTTATGGCCTTTCCTGAAACCAAATTGATTATCAAAAATGATGTTGTGTTTATTTATGAAATCCGTCAGACTAGTGTGAATTATTTTTTCAAAAATTTTGTTAATATTTGATAATAAGGAAATGGGTCTGTAGTTGCCAATATCGAGTTTAGATTCTTTTTTATGGAGGGGTTTAATCGCTGCCCTCTTCAAACATTCCGGATATATAAAGTTTCCTTTTGAGTTGTTCTTCAAAAAATACACATTATTTTGGGACCCCGGTCCAGGCCCTGCGATGCCGGTTTTGGTCCATAGCCATAGGCTAGGGCTGCGAAATTATGCAGCGATAAAACGGAAAATCACAACGCCAAAGATGCAGAATTTCGCAGCGTTGCGGATCTATGCAATTTGCGCCCCGAAGAAGTGCCCCGAACTGAACGGGTGTATTGCCTGCCTCGGAAATTCATACATTTCCTTCTCTCCCCTTGGAAATTTTGAATTTTGGTGAAAACTTTTGCCCTTGGAGATCCTGTGTCATCTGTCCCCTGCCCTGTTACAGACAAATTCTGGAATGGCCCAATCAATAAATTTTGTGTGGACAACGCAAAGAAGATGGGTCGAAACAAAATGGTCACATCCTTGTTGCTTGAAAAAAATACCTATTTGAAAATTGCCATATCTCGTTAGCTATGATATACTTACAGCTAAATGTAAACTTGACTGAGGAGTGAATGCTAATGCTGTCACTTTTTCCAGGACCATGAGGACTCCAACGTCCAAAAAAGTAGTGTGGGAAATTCGTGTGTTTGCTTCGATACCACGATTGAGCCTCTGGATAGCGGTCAGAAGAGTAATTTCACGGCTACCGATATCAAGCCTCTGCTTGATCCGCTAAAGTCGTTTAGCCTCTGAATAGATCGGCAACCGGTTCTATTTATACCCTCTAGAATTTATCAAAACAAACTTACTGTCATTCTTTAGCCGACCAAGATGGTGAGTCTAGTCAACAACTTTTTCCACTTTTCTTCCTGTGGAAATCATCAGAATCTTTCAGCCAAACATTTTCAAAAGTTCTAAAGTTTCCTTTGTTATCATTGAATTTCAGTTCCTTGGCTTTATTTTCCGGCTTTGTAACATCTTTTGGTGTTTTATGAACGAATCATTAGAGCTTCAATGGTGTTTTCAGCATATTCGATTTTTTTTGTCCTAGACCACCAGATTGAAGAAGAACCGAAAGAAGAGAGGGCACGTCAGTGCTGGTCATGGCCGTGTTGGTATGTTAAAATTTTACGAGTACATAAGTGTGCCAGAAGAGTAACTGTAATCGTAACCTTGCTTGAAAGTTTAACCTCTCCATTAAGTATTAATTCACTGAGGAAATTTTGTTTCAATCACCTAAAGATGCTTGATGGATTTTTTTTATCATTTCTCCAGGCAAACACAGAAAACATCCCGGTGGTCGAGGAAAAGCTGGTGGCCAACATCACCACAGAACACTTATGGACAAGTACCATCCTGGTTACTTTGGTAAAGTTGGTATGAGATATTTCCACAAAACCCTCAATAAATACCACTGCCCAACTGTCAATTGTGATAAATTATGGAGCCTTGTCAGTGAACAAACAAGAAAGAACTATGCTGGAAAGAAAGAAGGTCCAGCACCAGTCATTGATTGTGTTCAGGCAGTATGTTTCATTTATATGTCATTTGTTTATGGAAGCATTATTTAGTTGTGTGATTTCAAAAACTTTCTTTGCTGAGGCATCAGGGGGCCACTCGCACATCAATTTTTCTCATGTTAGCAGTTGGGTGTTTAAGATGAAAACATCAATTATTGCTCTACACGGTAATTATTGTTGAAAGCGTTAATTTTTTCGATGATAAATAATGATGATTCAGCATTAGATCTTTGAAAAAATTGTTGTTTTTCACCCAACTGGTTAGGTTGGGCGGGTTGGTTCAAGTAAGAGATACTAATTTTGAAGATCTATTTTTCATAGTATCTGGTCACTCATGCTGAAAAGGACATGTTTTTGATTTTGTTTTGATATGTTTGGTAGTTGTTTTTTCCTGTACCATATCTTATGCTGGCTAGGCTACGTTTATCTTCCTTTGTTTTGAGAGTAAAACTCCTACTCTTCGCAATATCACGTGCGTTTGGTTTGGGAAACGCGAAACACGAACGCAAACTACCCATGTCTAAACTTTTCAATATATCTCCAGAACTAACAGATTTTTTGAAATTCTGTAAAAAGGTCTAAGTTCTTAATAGTTTTACTATGTTCTATGAAAAAATCATAAGCATCAGTCAAATACTCGTTCATCTATTTAAGATTGAAGACAAAAATTTGCGAAGAAAAATAAACCTTGAGCACATAAAATGCTTTTTTAAACACTTTTTTCCACCGAAAAACAAATAACTTTTACAGACTTACCTTACCCAAACATTGAAGAAGCCTCTACTAATTAACCTTTCCAGCGCGCAACTTTTAAAATTTTCACGCTGTCAGCGCGCAACATTTTTTCAGAAAATAGACATGTTCAGTTATTTGATCATAACTCAAGAACTAGGAATGTTTAGAAAAAAAGTAAGGTATCCCTGAAAAGCTACTTAAATTCTACAACTTTTAGACCAAGTACCAATCCAAATAAAATATTCCAACAAAAATGGTAGCATCACGTAAACCAGAGTTTTTTTTCACGTTTTGCGGTAATGTCACTTTTTTTGCATTTTTCACTTCTAGAGCAAAAAAAAGTGGGGGGAAGTTAATTAAAAAATCTGTCTTTGGCTATTTATCAATCTATACATCATTTTGAAGTAATATACCAAAAATCAGCATCCAGAAAAATCTGTATGTGTCACACCAGCCTCCCAAATATCGGTCACTTTTGCCAAAAATCACGATTTTCGGCTAAAAAAATCCAATATATACAATTTTGAAGTATTTTGATGATAATGTGTTTCCAGAAGCAGCTACAACATCAAAAATGGTGTAAAAGTATTCCCCAACTATCTAAACAACACTTTCAGTCAGTATTCTTAGCTCCTGAAGCTTTTGAAGGGTATTGGCTACCGTGAAACTAGATGGCATAGTCGGCGACAGTTGCAAAGTTTCCAAAAACCGTAAGCCTTTTGAGGCAAACTCATTGCTATCAAATCTGGTCTCTTTTGCCCATAAGGAATGCTAAATGTCATCATAATAATTCCATGTGGCTGTTATGTGGTTCCTGCCATCATTTTGATCCATATAAGCTGTAATCAGGACATCGTTATGAGCCAAGAATTTCGGGGATCGATCGACCGTTGCTGGTGGAGCGGAAGAAGTAGTGCAATTCAACATAAATCCAGGCTTTTCAAATTCTTTGGTGCTCCTTTGAAATAAATGAGGTGTAGAAAACACTTTTGCATTGAATTTGTCCACTTTCCATGCTCCAACCTGAATAAAAAGTAAAAAGTACTGTAAGTTTGGGTCGACACCGATGGTTTGTCGAGAAAAGTGGTCAAAGTGACAAATAAATGGAATTTTTATGCTAAAAACAAAACACAAAATATAAGATATACTTACTGGATGTTTTGCCATTATAAAAACAATGTTTCCATGAAGAAAAGTGGCCTAAACCAGTCAAAAAATCCAAGAACTTTAGCAGTAAGTTTGAAAAACCCATTTCTTGGTCGCCATCTTGATTCAGTGTTTTTCTCTACCTTTTCTCCGAAATCTGCTGCCTCACCACGTGATCAAAACATTACATCACCATATATCAAAAGAAAGCTTAGAACCTCTACTTTCCGTTTCTCTTTACTTCTACGGCTAGCAAAGAAGCCAATGGGAGAAATATAGCTTAGAAGATCACTATGTCAAAAAAACGTATATACTCGTCCGCCGGAACGTATGCTCGACGACTATACTCGTCCGCCGGGCTGAAAAGGTTAAAGTAAATGAGATAAGATAAGATAAAACCTTAAAATCAACCAGAATTTACAACCTTTCGTCCAAAGCAAAAGACGTGCTTTTCTCGCCCCCATTTTGTTTTCAAATGAGAATTCTAGAGAATTCCATTCGTTTCCAGCTCCCGCGGTCTTTTTTCATCCAATCAGATTGCGCGATTTCACTTTCGCTTTCTCTAGTCCAATGAGACTGCGGGATTTGAGTCATGTGACATCTCTATTAAAAAACCCGCGCGAAATACAGGGGGTCACAAATAGAAATACAGGGGGTCACACTACTGGCTACAGGAACTGAAAGCAAGCAATTAAGGCTAATATTTTTGTTTTTTCTGAAGGACAAAAGGTATAGGAAGCTTTACTGAAAGAGGGATAAGGCTGGGACAATCTATTTAAAAGATATGGACATAAAAAAGGCACTTTTTTGGGTGATAATTAAGGTTTTACTTAGAAACTTTAATTCTCTTACCCCCGTTTCGGGCCTCCCTGATATGAGCAAGGGAACCATGATGGATCGCATGCGCACTGAGGTTTAAATGATACAATAGAGTTTTGAAAACCTAAGCCAATCAGCTGTGTTTTAAACATTATTTTATTTGAAATCTCAATTGATAAACATATTTTGTGAAAGTTGTCTATTATGTATAAACCTATTAATAAGCAATTTCCGGTGGGGTCTTCTAGTGGCCGCCCATAGCAGTGCCTATAGTCCAAGAGTAAGGCCTAAAAGCCTGGAGCTGTCTATTGTGTAGACTACTGGGAGCCAAGCTATTTAATTCGAATGGAAATTATTAAGTTATCAAATTTTAGAGTAATGAAAAATTCATAATTTCTTTTTTAGGGATACTACAAAGTCCTTGGAAAAGGGTTATTACCAAAACAACCTGTCATCGTAAAAGCTCGATTCTTCAGTCGAAAAGCAGAAGATAAAATCAAGAGTGTTGGAGGCACTTGTGTATTAACTGCTTAAATTGTGAATAAAAAAATCTGGTGGGAATTGCTATGTCTCTGTTATTTAGGGATTGTTGTTGAGTTTGATTGTACAATAAAGGAAGGTTCTATAATACTATTTTCATCTTCAGTGCAATGAATGTGATAGCTTTTACAAAGACAAGGCTTTGAAATGAAAGACTCGTGATATTTTGTTGAGTGTTAAGACCATCACTTGAATTATACAATCAAGCTTGATTTGTTTGTATGAGCCGTCTTTTTTTTCTGTATCAACATTATTGAGCTTTGAGTAATTTTGTACACTTGTATAAATTGCAATGTTGTGATGATTTCTTATATCTGTCAATCCTCTGAACAAAATGAAGATAGATTATAACGATCTGAACATTGCTAAGTACCTCTTTTTCTGATGTAATATTTTATCTTTATTTATCCCACTCAAATTATTCTGCTAGTGATTGGGCCTTTCAAATGGCAAGATGGTTTTGAAATTTACTTGTTTGATCGTGTTATGGTCATCAAATTGTTATTGAAAAAGGACTGATGTGTTATGATGAACTTTTAAATCTGTCAATCCTCTGAAAATAAAGTGAAGACAAATCAAATATTGTTCTGAACGTGTATGTCCTTTTCTTTTCCATTAATGAAGACAATGGAATATTGTTCTGAACGTGTATGCTCCTAATTCGTAATTAAGCATAAAGATGTTATGAACTTTTAAATCTGTCAATCCTCTGAATCAGTATGAAGATACACCAATCATTTGCTCTGAACATCTTTTCTCTCGACATTCGCTTTAGTCCATCTAATGTTTTTACATGCGTATTTCTGTTTCATATCAGGACAGTGTCTTGCTATTAGTGAGAGCTACAATCATGGTGGAAATATATTGAGATTTTAGTGTGTTTTAACGTTTTTCAGAATTTAAAGTTCAGGCGAGAATGGCTATTTTAGCACTTCCACTTTCTTTCATTGAATATTTCGATTTTAGAGGGTTTGGTGGCTTCTAGGCTATATTCCAAGTCTTATTCGAGCAAATTTGATTAAGTCTCATCAACTCTACTTTCCAACTGTAGTTAAAGGTGCTTAAAAATCATTTGTGGTGTTTAAAATTTCACCGGGAACTCCCTTTTGTCTCAAACGAAAAATCGAGAAAAAAATTTACTACCCAGGGTAGTTAAATACTAAAATGGGTGGTATCTATGTGTTAAATCTTAAATATTTTTACTACCCGGGTACTCTTAGGTGCCAAATAAACAGGGGGGACATAATTACCGGGGGGTTGGAAAATGGAGTTTTAAAAACCCTAAAAAGGGTCAAAATAGACTAAATTTAGGCTTTTTAGAGTAAAACAAGAAACTTTCCTTTTGGGAGCTGGGAATTTTTTAAAAAATTAATAAACGGGGGTCCTAATAACGTCCGGGGGGTTGGAAATAAATTAACAAGCGGGGGGCCGTTTATTTGGCCCCTAAGAGTAGTTAAAACTGGTAAAATAAGCAAATTTAGCTATTTTTGTAATTCTTTTAATTTGAAAATGCTGAAAAAATCTGAAATTTTTTATGAAAAAATTATTTGTTGTTTTCTGCAAACAAAAAATTCTCGAAATTTTTTGTTAATATAAAAAAGATTTTAATTCTAGGACAAAACATTAGATTCTGCACTAAGTGAAAAATGTGTCACAGAAATAATCATTTTTTTAGCTTTTTTGGAAAATTAGTCCGAAAAGCAACCAAAAAATAGGTGGTCTCCATGACAAATTGTCCCAAAAACTTTTACTACCAGGGTAGTAAAAAAACCTCTTAAAATTACCGGCTACCGAAAAAGAATAACATACATCAAAAGTACGATTTTGAAAGTAAATGTAGTATGAGAGTAATATATAACACATATAATACGTATAATAAATAAATATACCACCTGTAATATGCTTATTTGCCTTATACACGTGCGCTGAGAGCATGGAATGCTATTTTATACTGTCAATTCATATCCATTTATATTTCCTGCATGACATCATAGAGGTATAAAGAAAAACAGGAGTTGAATGTGTCGGTAATTGGTCGTTAAAGTCTTTTGATTTCATGTTTTTTTTTTTATAAGCATACAAAAATCCGAAAACAGGCTCAGAAATGCTTAGGTCGAAAGCTTAATAAGGCTGAAAAATGCTTGAGGGGATGCTTAAATCTAAAGCATAAATTTAGGGAAATACTGAAAATTGGTAAAATTCCAGCCAAAAAAAGCCAAAATCAAGAAAAAAACATTTTACGTAGGCTCAAGTAATGCTGGCCATATGCTTAATTTTTCCCCATATCTGAGCCTAGATATGCTTATAAGTGCAATGCTTATAAAAAAAAACATGTAAGTATTTTGGCTTTGCTAACCAGCACCTTACCATTTTCATGATCTTAAAGTCAATATGTTTGGTACTGGCTAATTTGTACTTTTGGGCTACATTAGTTTAAATTAGAAGATTTTCGGTCGCCGAAAAGTTTTACAAACTCCCGAACTCGAAAATAGCAACTCACCAACTAGAACATTACCTAGACTCATTTCGCGGGTGGCACTATTGGGTTTCAATATTTTCATGAATTTGTGCCTTTTACTGTCAAATCGTGCATATCGGTTGTTGAAAATTATGTAGTTTATACATGGCACTAACAAGCCACGGTGTATATCACACCTTTATACAATCAAATCATTAAAAAAGAGAAAATTTTCTTTCTCGTGAATGATGTTTAGATTTTGCTTTTAGCAGCTGTAGTTCCTTCATCTTGCTGTTCAACATCTTGCTAAAGCCATTATAATATTTGGCAGTCAAGAACACCTTCAAATTAGCATATTATAGGCTGATTAGCCTATCATAGGCTATTTAGCCGAAAATCTATAAAAACCTCGATTTCAAACGAAGTATAAATAAAAATAGTCGCGTCTATTTTTCACCATTACTTTATTGCCCAAAGCCAAAAGAATCTTTTTCACTTAAACTGATATAACATTCAATTTTGGAAACAGAAATATGAATAAATTTATTATCCATCGGCTAACTAACCGATTATGTATAGGCTAATTTTCTGATAGTGATAATAAAGTTCTGCTGAATCGACAAAAAGCCCGATTTTCTTACCCTGCACATGCGCACACATACGCAGTACCTGACCCAAAGTCAAAATTTGTCATGAGCATTTCTCTGACAATGAGAAACCATGTATTCCTTAGAGAAGACATGAAATTAAAATTATACTTAAAGGATAAAGGCGACTTATAGGCATATATTTCTAGTCTTTGAGTCCCCTTTTAAATTAAAGTCAAAGCAAAAACAACCTTATTTAACGGATTCAAGGAACATTTATCCCTTTTTGCTGCTTGGCCAATTTTTGTTTACCTTAAGGGAGCTTATTTTGGCGGCAACTAATTTTGGCGAATTTGGCGAATTTAGTCGAAATTCGCCAAAATTAAATATTTTTCTCACTCGCCAAAATTAAATTTTTTGTTTCCTTGCCTAAATAACCCCTGAAATTCATCAAAATAAGGCAAAATAGAACAGATTTACGCTTTCATTCGCCAAAATTAGTTCCCACCAAAATTAAATTTTTTTAAGATTTTCGCTGCTCGCCAAAATTAGTTCCCGCCAAAATAAGTTCCCTTAAGGTAATGTGGTAGATCACGGACTGTATTTACTTTTTGTTCCGTTCTATTCGACGTCTAAATACTAAGTGTAGTGTAAAATCAAAATACAAAAGAATTTATAGGCCCACGTGACCCTAATAGTCACGTGATCAAAACACAAAATCGAAAGTACAAAGTTCGTCCATCACACTCCCCACCAAATAATAAAATCGTATAAAATAAACCCTAATTTCCTAGTTCTAGTGTCCGGGAGTGTATGGTAAAATAAATTTCATCTTTTCTTCGTCCACGAATTTGATCTCACGTCTATGAATTTCGTCTTCTTCGTCCGAGACTTCAAGTGGTATAAGTTTATTTACTGGTCGCCGCAAGTACGAAATACGTCCAGTCTCGGTAACAGTTCTAACAGTTGCAGCACGAATTTGACCATCATTGCTGGGTATAAGTTTCTCAATAATTCCGACTCTCCATTTGGAGCGGGCTAACTTATCATCCATAATCAATACAATGTCATTTACTTTGGTAATAGGTTGTCGTTTCATACGTTTCTGTTTCCAGTGTTCTCTTAATTCAGTCAAATACTCCTTGTTCCACCTGTTCCAAAAGTGTTCTAACAAAGTTTCTAGATATTGTACACGCTTTTCGACTTGGGCCGTTTGTTCCCCAAGTTTCTCGGCAACCGTGTTGATTCTTCTTCCAAAGATGAGGTGATTGGGCGTTAAAGCTTCTTCCATTTCTGGATAGACGTATGTTAAAGGTCGGTTGTTGATCATTACTTCGATTTCCATTAATACTGTCAATAATTCATTAAATCGTAAGGTAGAATTTGATAATACCTTTCTCAATGGGCGTTTGACTGATTGCACTAAACGCTCCCAAAAACCACCCATCCAGGGGGCAGCTTCAATACTGAATTTCCAGTCTATATTTCGAGATGATGCAAAGTTCTGTACAGTTTCACTGACAAAATTAGTCCCATTGTCAGAACGTACTATGTCGGGTGCACCGTGTCGTGCAATCAAACGTCGTAAAATCTCCACACATTCATCAGCCGAAGCGTCTGCTGCAATGTCGAGGTGAACTCCTCGGCTACTGGTACAGGTAGCAACCGAGATCCAAGCTTTGTATAATTCCTCATCATCTCCGAAAACGTTCTTAACATGAAGAGGTCCTGCGTAATCAAGACCAACGTTTTTGAAGGCTGTCGTTCCGGTTACTCGATCTACCGGAAGTGAAGGTGGTTCTGGATAAGCGTATGGTTTAGCATTTACTCGTTTGCACGTATTACAGTCAAATAGTGCTTTTCGTACGAAATTTCTTCCTTTAGGTATCCAGAATTCTTGACGTAATTCAACTAAAGTGTCTCTAACACCGGCGTGTTGGATACTGTTGTGGACATCATAAACAATCATTTGGGCTAGCCGACTGCTAGGCAATAAATAAGGGTACTTCTCGTTGAACGTAAGATTTGCGTTGTCTAATCGTCCACGACATCGTATCAAGCCGTCATCGTCTAAGTAATTTCCTAAGTTTCTTCCGACGTCGTTCAAATTTTTGATGGATAACTGTTCGTGTTTAATCCATAACTTTCTGGTATCCGTCAGTTCTTTGGCGGATAGCCACGGTCCATTCTGGTTGTTGTTGGTAGGTAAACGTCCTTCTTCTTTCTTCATTCGGATGTTTCTTATGAACCTCATGACCCATGCCGTAACACGGATGAGTTTCAGAAACGAATTGTAGCGAGTGAGAGGTATGAGCTCCCTTAAATCAATTTCAGTAGCTGGTGCTGACAAAGCAATCACCGGCTTAACTTCTTCTTTGTATTCATCAAACTTGTCACCAGGTAAAAGTTGTGGCCAAGAGGTTTCCGGCAAAGCCAGAAATTTTGGTCCTCGAAACCACAAATCTCCAAGTTCTCCTGGTGAACTTCCCTTGGAGATTATGTCTGCAGGATTTGACTTTGAAGGCACTAGGTGCCAACATGCAGACTCAGTCAATTTGCGGATTTTACAAACCCGATTTTCTACGAAACGTTTAAAAGTTTTGTCTTCATTGATGATCCAACAATAAGCACACGAAGAGTCTGTCCATAAATGTGTGCGATCATCAAGCGTAAAAACAGAGCTCAATTCTTCTCTAACTGTTTGAGCTAAACGTGAAATCAATAAAGTTCCCAAAAGTTCTAAGCGGGGAATACTTTTCACTTTGTTTGGTTTGACTCTAGATTTTCCTGCAATCAAAACAACTTTGATTTTTCCAGAGTTGTAAACGAATCTCAAATACATACTTGCACCAAAAGCGACTTTTGATGCATCAGAAAACCCGTGTAATTGTACGTTAACGAATGGGTCTTCAAATTCTTTCAAAGAGTACAGTCTGTCAATTTCAATTTTACAGTTCTCAAGGCCCTTCAAAATAGAAATCCATCTGCTCTTTAAGGTTTCGGGTAGGGGGTCGTCCCAACCAAGCTTCTCTTTAAACAGTTCCTTCAAGAAGCATTTCATTGTTACCACGACTGGGTTTATCAGCCCGAGAGGGTCGTAAATTGAAGCGATAAAATGCATAACATTTCGTTTCGTTAATGGCTCAATTTGATTTTGTAAAAGTTCATCGAAATCAAAACAAAGTTTATCATCTGCTTTGTTCCACGAAACTCCGAGTACCTTCGTTTGTTCTCCCTTTTCTAATTCATTCGATCCAAAGTCTTTCACTATCCAACTTTCTAGATTTTTGGAGTTGGATTTAAATTTTCTCAAGTTGAATCCACCCTCTTTCAGTTTTGTTTTACAGTTATCGTAAAATTCAAAGGCAGATGATTCGCTTCCAGCCCCAGTAGTTAAATCGTCTACGTGGATTGATTCTAAAAATTTCGAAGCGAGCTCAGGCTCATCAGTACAATTTCTTTGCATGTGTTCTTGTAGGGTGGCACTTAACAAGAAGGGAGAGGGCGTCGCACCCATCAAAACTCGACAAAAACGGTACTCAATCAATTCGTTGTTCTCAAAAGTTTCCTTATCTAATTTGAAAGGGTCCTTGAACCACAAAAATCTCATATAATCTCTGTCATCTGGGTGGATTGAAATCTGGTGAAACGCTTTTTCTATATCGCCAGTCAGGGCTACATTGTGCGAGCGAAAACGAAGTAAAACCCCGAAAAGGGAGGGTGTAAGTGAGAGTCCAGTGTGGAGACTTTGGTTCAGCGAAGGAGAGCCATGTGTCTTTGCACTAGCATCGAAAACAATACGTAATTTAGTGGTCGTTGAGCTTTTGTTCTCAACACCATGGTGCGGCAAATAATGAACTTCATTTGGCTTTTCATGTCCCGCCCTCTCTATTATTCCATCTTTTAGTTGCTGCTGGAAAATTTCATTGTAATCTTTCAAAAGACTTTCATTGTTTTTCAGTTTGTTCCAATTTGAATAGAGACGTTTTCGACTAAGTTCATAATTGTCATTCAGCTGTAAACGATTTTCTTTAAAAGGAAGCCGCACTTCATATCTATTGTTTTGAATTCAATAGACTTCTCAAATTCCTCAAGTACACAATCTTTCTCATTTTCTACAATGCCTATTGTTTCTAAATCGTTGAACCTTTTGAATTCTTTCAATAAATTTTTCTCCTCTTCAACAGCGACTTTCAAAGAAAAGGTTTCAATCATTGTAGAATTGGTTTCTAAAGCATTGTTCGAATTATTAATCGGTCCACTCAAAATAAATCCCAAAATTGAGCTTGAAGCCACTGGCCCTCCATTTTCTCCTTGAACTACACCCGATTTGAAAAATTTCCAATAATTGTCCGCCCCTATCAAAATGTCAATTTTCTTTTTGCCACTTCCCCCATCTGCTAAACTCAAACCTTGAAGGTGGGAAAATTCCGATTTGGCTAAGTCAATATTCTGTCCACTAAGAGGCTTACAGACTTCATTCACAAAAGCAGACACATTCACGTTGTCATGACCAAACTTGGCTTTCACAGTAAATTCAACTCTATCTAGTTCTTTCACGGAATGCGAACCCCCAAACACCTTGATACTAAGACGCTTTGTGTCGGTGGTTTCCAAATTCAAAGCATTCCTGGCTTCTGGAGTGATATAGGATAATTGAGATCCCAAGTCAAATAAAATTCTACAGTTTGTCTCTACCCCCTTGGAAAAAATAACTGCTTCTGCTGTTTGCAACAAAACTTGATCAGAGTTGGAGAGTAAATTAACAGTTTCTAAATCGATACCTGTAACGGTTGAAGTTGTGTTTTCAGCTGTCTCAGTTCTTTCAGTTTTGTCATCATTTGCTTTTTCGGTACCCTGATCCCCTGTATCCGCAGCTGGCTTAATCTCGGTCCTCTCAGTCTTTTTTCCAAAACACAAGGATGTATGGTGTTTCTTTCCGCATTTGAAGCATGTAAAATTTCTCCGACAGTTTTTCGATAAATGACCTTTCTCTAAACAAACAAAGCATAGGCCCTTTCTTCTGATTATTTGCTTTCTCGCTTCAATATTTGACACCGTTCGACAATTGTGGGATTTGTGTTTCCCATCACAAAAAGTACACGAGTTTTTTCTCGATTCACCTCCGCCAACGTGGAGGCCTGCAAATTCACCGAAATCTGACACAGTTTCTCCAATAGTGTTAAGTTTTTCACGTGCAAGAATTTCCTTTTGCAAAACTTTCAAAATGTTCTCTGCGTCCCAAATGTCTGAATCTGACTTTTGACTGATAATAAGTTTCAAACTGTCCGGTAATTTCGAAAGAATAACAGGTACGAGTAAAGGTCCGTAGTTTTTCACGAGTAGACCAAATGCTTGAAGGCTTCTAATTTGTGATTCCGCCGTATCGTAAAGAATTCTCAACCCAATAATGTCTTTCACGTTCATAATTTTGGGTAATTCTAACAGTTTGTTCATGTGGGATGAGATAATGATTTGCTCGTCTCCAAATCGTTCTTCTAAGAGTTTCATTGCTATAGGATAATTTTCGTTTGAAAGTGCAAGTCCCGAGATGGTTTGTTCGGCTTTTTCTGTGAGGAGGGATTTCAAATAGTTCATTTTTTCCACTCCTGACAATTCATCATTTTCTCCGACCGCTATGTTGAAAGAATCAAGGAACGGTTTCCACTTCAGAGAGTCTCCGTTAAATTTTTGTAAAGTTAATTTAGGAAGCTTTGTCGTCGCTTTCCTACCACTACTACTCCCACTGCTCGAGCTCAACGTATCAATACTATTTTTCTTCAAGAAGTTAATTATCTTTGTGATTCCCGTCGTAACATCAATTCCGAAATCGACGGATGTTTTCAAATCTGTCTCTAATTCATCATCATCTTCGATTAAATTTAAAATGTCATTGTCTAAGGCTTTCACTGTTGCCTCTTGTTCCTGAATAGTTCTCAATAATGTTTGCAATTCGACTTTCAAATCGTCATCATATTCCTTTTGGAGCCCATCCTTTGCTTTCACCAAAAGTCCTGTCAATACATTCTTGTTTGCAGTGCGTCTGCGTTTCATTCTCTTTAAGTTTTGCTCAGCCATCGTGTTTCAACAGAGGTGGGGGGTACTTACTTCAGCAATTTCTCGACAAATAGTTCGTAAAAAAATTCTCTGACTCTAGAAATCAACAATTTCAAATTCCAATCTCTTTGAATATTTCAATTTCCAGATAGGTGTAATCAATCAGCAACACCAAACAAATTTCTCTTTATCCAGTAAATCAACAATTTCAAATATCAAACTTTGAACATTTCAATTCCAGATAAATCAAAAATCAACAATTTCATACTCTCCACAAAATATACATCCAAGGGGGGAGTCTACAAATCAAACCACTCCAAATTTCAAAACAAAGTTTTCTATTCAATAACCAAATAATTCTCTTTTTATTTGATTTCTTTTTCTATTATATTTTCTTTTTATTTATTTTCTATTTTTTCATCCGGTCGTTGGACCATTGTGGTAGATCACGGACTGTATTTACTTTTTGTTCCGTTCTATTCGACGTCTAAATACTAAGTGTAGTGTAAAATCAAAATACAAAAGAATTTATAGGCCCACGTGACCCTAATAGTCACGTGATCAAAACACAAAATCGAAAGTACAAAGTTCGTCCATCACAGGTAATTTAAAAATTCTTATTTTTACCCAACACGATTCGAGAAAGTTGGCGGTAAAACTTTGGGCACTTTTGAATAAAAAAATACTTGGTATTTTAATAGCTTTTTACTTAAAAATGCTGGTTTTTAAGATAGATATAGTTTCTTACCCTGAGTACATATCAGAGGTTGAGTTTTCATAGAACATAATAAGGTCAATATATGATTTTGGCCTGTGCTTTTGAGTTTCTATCCTAAAAAGATTTTGTTATCGGATAGGTTTGGCGGCAGACGGTAAATTAAAAAATAAACCAGCTGCGCTGGAAGCTCCGGCTTTAGAGATTAAAAGAAGTGAAAGATGAGCTTGTTGAGTTAGTTGTGTTCGTACGTTGCCCACAAACTACTAATCAGAACAGATCAGAAAGCAATAAATCTATTGCAGAGCGAGTATGAGAAATAATCTTAACGAATAAATAAACCAGCTGGAAGTTTAGCTCTTCTAAGTGATTACACATGCACTTTTTTGCTTAAATAACCAAGCCCATCCCCCGCCCACTCATCCTCAACTAAAAAGTTCAAAATTGGAGCTAAAGGAGATAAACATTTAGGAGTCAATATTTCCAAGTTCTTATAAATTTATTTATTTCTAAACTTGCCAATAGCGAAGCAATGATGCGCCGTTGATTTGATTGTCCGGATAAAATTCCGTTAATGGGATAAACTTTCGCGAGGATTAATTCACGTGGGCCTACCGCGAAATTTAAAAATTTTGCAGGGACTTAATTTCGCGCGGTGCAATATTTTCACGATTTTGTGACTTAACTGTCAAATCGTGCATTTTGGTTGTTGAAATACACATTATTAGCACTTCTTTGATGCCAGTAAACATTCAACAAGTATTTGTTTGACAAATTTTGAGTTTTGTTTAGAAATATTTCGCGGATGAGGCCTTTCCAAATTTCCATTGAGACTTAATTTCACGGATGACACCCAAATCCGCGAAATCAGCAAAATTTAATCCCCGCAAAAGTTTATCCCATTAAGCCACGGGTTTTTAGCTAAGCATTATTTTTTCTGCTGGGATAATACTTGGAGAAGAGTAGGATAAACCAAATAAAATGGTTCAATAGTGTGTATGTAATAAATAGTGTTATATTTGGAAAAAACCGGTTTCGCGTTTGAAAAATGTTCAAAGTCCAAAAAATATCATTTTACTTACTTCTTCAGTATACTTACTTCAGTTTGATTTGATGATATTCATCTGTCCAGCTCGTTGAGCCCAACACGTATTATTTGATCGACAAGAGCATTTGATTCAGCCAATCTTGTTTGTCGCGACGTAGTGTGAGGTTCGTCGGGTATAGAGCACAGATATTTATCGAGTCGTTTCTTGAAGGAATCTTTTGAACAGCCAGTGATATTTCGTATGTCAGAGGGAATACTGTTGAAGAGTTTTGGACCCTGTACAGCTAAGCTCTCGCAAATAAATTTGCGAAAGCTACTTCGTTCGATTGTTCGTAGTTCGCATTTTCGACCATGACGGCTTGTAGTTGAAGACGAGACACCACCTTTTACAGTGCCATCTCCTTCAGTGTGGCTGAAATTTGGTACTATACCCTCTAGTATCGACCAAATATAAATAATTCTGTATCTCTCTCTCCTCCTTTGTAGAGAATACATTTTCAACATTTTCAATTGTTCCCAATAATCGAAAGCACTAAGGCCAGCTAAGGCCTTTGATTTTATTGAAGAAGTTCTTTTGTACTGATTCAATCTGTTCAATTTGGTGGATGCTGTTTGGTGACCAAAGCTGAGAACAGTAGTCGAGGTGAGGGAGAACTAAGGATTTCCACAACGTTATCATAACATCACTGCTTCTGTTGTTGAATGTTCTCAAAATCCAACTAGAAATGTCCTTAGCTTTTGCTATCATTTTATTGATGTGATCAGTGAATGAGCAGTCACTACTCATCCACACTCCAAGATCTTTGACAGAGTTTTTGTTTTCAATTATAGTTTTGTTATTAGTGAAATAGGTTGATAAACTTTTTGATTCAGTATCTTTACCGTATTTCAAGTGTTCGAATTTACAACTATTTAGTTTCATGTTATTGTTCTCAGTCCAATCATAAACTATGTTGAGATCATGTTGCAACTTGAACGTGTCAATTATTCCTTGGATTTCTTTAAGCATTCTAGTATCGTCAGCAAAGCTTGCAAGGATTGAATACCTGATATTATCATCAATATCAGAAATCATCAGAAGAAACAAAATTGGCCCAAGTACTGTTCCTTGAGGTACTCCTGATATGACAGGGGCACTTTCGGATTTGAAACCATTTACAACAACAGATTGTTTTCTGCCTTTCAAAAACGATTCAATCCATCGCAATAGCTTTCCTTTGATCCCGAGCTGTGACAATTTGTGTAACAAAATTGCATGATCAACTTTGTCGAATGCCTTACTGAAGTCCAAATAAATTGTGTCGACATTAATACCTCTCTCAAGGTATGATAGTATTGTATCATAATGTTCAAGGAGTTGACTCAAACAAGATCTACCTTGTCGAAAGCCATGTTGGGAGTCATTAAAAATGTTATTCTCTTCTAGATAATTAACAATGTTTTTTCGCACAATCTTTTCAAAGGTTTTCATTATGTGCGAGGTTAGTGACACTGGCCGATATTTTGGGCTTCACCTTGGTCCCCACCTTTGTAAATAGGAATGATATGACTGTCTTTGAAGAGATGTGGTGTTTCCCCATTATCAAAACACTCTCTCCAGATTGAACAAAAAGGAGTTGCTAGTTCTTGACTACAATTTTTGAGAAAGAGAGCAGAAAAACCATCAGGTCCTGGTGCTGCATTTTTGGATATTGTTCCAATCTCCTCAACAAAGTCCTCTTTCGTAAAATCAATATCAGTCAAAACAAAATCACTGTCTTTATCATTATATTTTGCGTTTTCGAGTGGTGTACTGAAGACTGATTGGTACTGTTTTTGAAGAATGTCTGCCATTTTTTTACTGTCAGACACATAATTGTTTGTTGTTTTATCTATCAAAGGACCAATTCTAGCTTTGGTCTTACTATGTCTTTTCGCATAAGAAAAGAAATATTTTGGATTTAGTTTGATCGCCTCACAAGCTTTCTTTTCTGCAGTTGTAGTACTCTTCCTGTATGAGGTTTGTAATTGTTTTTCAATATCAACAAGTTGGGTTTTGATTTTTTTGATCTGAAAACAGTTTCTTGCCGAGATGAATCTTTTTTCTAGCTTAGAACGCCTCCTCATTAGAATCCTCCTTTCTCTCGGAATTATTTTATTTTTGTTCGTTTTGTAAGGTTTCCTAATTGGAACAAATTTTTCTACGATTTTTTCGCATATTTTTAACAGTTTTTCAAATTTTTCTACAGATTTTAATTCATAAAATTCATTGTCCCAGTCAATTTGAGACAGTTCATTTTTTACAGATTCCCAGGCAATTTCTTCGTGATAGAAATTGAATTTTTCAAATGAGTTACTTGGAATTCTGTCGTTTGTTTCAGTTACTGCTTCTATAGTTTTATGAATGTTAATATTTACAGATGAATGGTGCGTTATGTTTGGGTTCGTTGGGATGCATGAGTAGCTATGTACTAATTCACGGTTGTTTGTCCATACTAAGTCAAGTATATTGCCATCTTTGTGTGTTTCCTTAAGGATACACTGTTGTAACGTAAATTCATTTGCAAGTTCACTTAACAGATATAAACATTGCTTCTCATCACTAGAAGCTCCTTTTGTAGAACTCCCACAAGGCCAGGATGCATGTGGAAGGTTAAAATCTCCTAGCAAGAATATGTCTGGTAAGGTATTTTCCGCAAAAGTATTAAAAGTATCTCTCATCTTTTTAATATTTCAGAAAATTCTTTCGAGGTTGATGGATGACCGTGAGATGAGTCATCTGGTTGTCGATAAATAACAGATATCAATATGTTTAATTTCTTGGAGTGAACAATTAGCAGTTCATTCACACCGTTTGAATACTGCAACACTGGTTTAAAGGTTGAACTGATGTCGTTTCTAATGTAAAGTGCTACTCCTCCACTGTGTCGACCATATTTCTTTTTGGTTCGTGATCTATCTGCTCTAATTATGAAGTAGTCGTTAATTTGATCAGCAAGCTTGTCTCAGTTAGTTAGAGCGATGAAAAGTGAATTTTTCTCATGTAAAATATCACTTACAAATGGGACAGATGATTGGACAGTTAATGGTTTTAGTCCTTGAATGTTGAGTAGCGTGAATGATTCTAAGCTTGCATCATATGCTGGTTGTGCATGTGGTGTTGAAAGATTGGTTGAGTTGACCATTGGTTGAAATTTGGGACTTGATTCATAAGCCTTGGTGGTGGTTGAGGTTGATTTTTGTTCATCTCTGCAAACTTTTTGTCCATTGTCTGTAAAATCTCGTTTTTCAGATTTTGGATGAGTATTAGAAAATCCCTCTCCTTATCACTGGCATCAGGAATTTCGCCAGGGACTCTCAAATTTGTATCTTTCCTGTATTTTATCGAATTCTCAGTTAGTGTTCCCTTGACATGTACAAATTTGCACGATTTGTCAAGACATTTATTGTATTTGATAGAGTTGGAACACATCCTTGGGTGGAAAAATTTACAGTTTTTTCCTTCATTACATCCCCTTGGTTTTTTATTTCCATGTCTCAAAAGTTTTTTACAAGCTTGGGGGTGCTTGTACTGACATTTTTTACCTTTTATACCAAACTGACAGTTCCCTCTCAAATAATATTTGCACATTATATCCTTCTTCTCCTTTGAATGCTCAGTACCAATATTTAAATGTTGTTCGGTTTCTCTGGTATTTTTGAGTTCATTGCTTTGAGTATTTAGTGAAATTTGAGCTACTGCTTTTGAGAAGTTCTTGTCGATAACATTAAGTTCACAACTCTGGCAGATATAGTGGAAGCCTGGTATCGATTTAAAGAATAGCTTGGGCAAACCTTTCTCATCAAGTAATTTAAATTCTGAAAGGATTTTACTATAGCATTCACGATGAACTTCTTGTCCACAACTTTCACAGCAAAGAAATGGTTGACTTCCATGTTTGAATCTATACTGTTCATCGCATATCTGACATATATCAGGAAAGAATGATTTTACTTTAACAATAAGCATGTCGATTGCATCATCTTTCAAGACTTTTTCAGTTATTTCCTGGTTTGGACCCAAATAAATCAAAGTCTTCAGGATATCGTCCTTTTTAACTTTTTGGATGATTAGTTTAATCTTTGACGATGGAATGGATGGATCGTAAAGTCGTAAGCAGTCACGGATTGTTATATCAGGTGCATTAGCACAGAGTTCTGCAATAATCTCTCTCCAGGAATCAATATCGCTTTCCATGGGATTCGATGCCATTATAAACAAGATCAATCAATATCCAAGGCCACTTTGTAAACAAAGTGGGTAGTGCTGCATTAACCGGTCTTAGCAGCATTTGCCGTCTTTTCATTTATTATTTTATAACTTTCTTTCTTGCTTTTTTCCTGAAAAGAATCGGCCTCTCCCAAGTGTTTCCACACAGGTTCAGCCTTATTCACTAATTCTTAAATGGAGTGAATTTTTTTATCAGTTATAACACTGTGAATTTTTCTCCGATCTTGTTCAATTTACGCAAGGAATTGTGTTTTAGGTATCCTTTACTGAATCTCATAGTGATATGTAAAAGTCCAAAAAATATCAGTTTACTTACTTCTTCAGTATACTTACTTCAGTTGGATTTGATGATATTCATCTGTCCAGCTCGTTGAGCCCACACGTATTTTTGATCGACAAGAGCATTTGATTCAGCCAATCTTGTTTGTCGCGACGTAGTGTGAGGTTCGTCGGGTATAGAGCACAGATATTTATCGAGTCGTTTCTTGAAGGAATCTTTTGAACCAGTGATATTTCGTATGTCAGAGGGAATACTGTTGAAGAGTTTTGGACCCTGTACAGCTAAGCTCTCACAAATAAATTTGCGAAAGCTACTTCGTTCGATTGTTCGTAGTTCGCATTTTCGACCATGACGGCTTGTAGTTGAAGACGAGACACCACCTTTTACAGTGCCATCTCCTTCAGTGTGGCTGAAATTTGGTACTATACCCTCTAGTATCGACCAAATATAAATAATTCTGTATCTCTCTCTCCTCCTTTGTAGAGAATACATTTCAACATTTTCAATTGTTCCCAATAATCGAAAGCGCTAAGGCCTTTGATTTTATTGAAGAAGCTTTTTTGTACTGATTCAATCTGTTCAATTTGGTGGATGCTGTTTGGTGACCAAAGCTGAGAACAGTAGTCGAGGTGAGGGAGAACTAAGGATTTCCACAACGTTAATAACATCACTGCTTCTGTTGTTGAATGTTCTCAAAATCCAACTAGAAATGTCCTTAGCTTTTGCTATCATTTTATTGATGTGATCAGTGAATGAGCAGTCACTACTCATCCACACTCCAAGATCTTTGACAGAGTTTTTGTTTTCAATTATAGTTTTGTTATTAGTGAAATAGGTTGATAAACTTTTTGATTCAGTATCTTTACCGTATTTCAAGTGTTCGAATTTACAACTATTTAGTTTCATGTTATTGTTCTCAGTCCAATCATAAACTATGTTGAGATCATGTTGCAACTTGAACGTGTCAATTATTCCTTGGATTTCTTTAAGCATTCTAGTATCGTCAGCAAAGCTTGCAAGGATTGAATACCTGATATTATCATCAATATCAGAAATCATCAGAAGAAACAAAATTGGCCCAAGTACTGTTCCTTGAGGTACTCCTGATATGACAGGGCACTTTCGGATTTGAAACCATTTACAACAACAGATTGTTTTCTGCCTTTCAAAAACGATTCAATCCATCGCAATAGCTTTCCTTTGATCCCGAGCTGTGACAATTTGTGTAACAAAATTGCATGATCAACTTTGTCGAATGCCTTACTGAAGTCCAAATAAATTGTGTCGACATTAATACCTCTCTCAAGGTATGATAGTATTGTATCATAATGTTCAAGAGTTGACTCAAACAAGATCTACCTTGTCGAAAGCCATGTTGGGAGTCATTAAAAATGTTATTCTCTTCTAGATAATTAACAATGTTTTTTTCGCACAATCTTTTCAAAGGTTTTCATTATGTGCGAGGTTAGTGACACTGGCCGATAATTTTGGGCTTCACCTTGGTCCCCACCTTTGTAAATAGGAATGATATGACTGTCTTTGAAGAGATGTGGTGTTTCCCCGTTATCAAAACACTCTCTCCAGATTGAACAAAAAGGAGTTGCTAGTTCTTGACTACAATTTTTGAGAAAGAGAGCAGAAAACCATCAGGTCCTGGTGCTGCATTTTGGATATTGTTCCAAAATCTCCTCAACAAAGTCCTCTTTCGTAAAATCAATATCAGTCAAAACAAAATCACTGTCTTTATCATTATATTTTGCGTTTCGAGTGGTGTACTGAAGACTGATTGGTACTGTTTTTGAAGAATGTCTGCCATTTTTTTACTGTCAGACACATAATTGTTTGTTGTTTGTTTTATCTATCAAGGACCAATTCTAGCTTTGGTCTTACTATGTCTTTTCGCATAAGAAAAGAAATATTTTGGATTTAGTTTGATCGCCTCACAAGCTTTCTTTTCTGCAGTTGTAGTACTCTTCCTGTATGAGGTTTGTAATTGTTTTTCAATATCAACAAGTTGGGTTTTGATTTTTTTATCTGAAAACAGTTTCTTGCCGAGATGAATCTTTTTTCTAGCTTAGAACGCCTCCTCATTAGAATCCTCCTTTCTCTCGGAATTATTTTATTTTTGTTCGTTTTGTAAGGTTTCCTAATTGGAACAAATTTTTCTACGATTTTTTCGCATATTTTTAACAGTTTTTCAAATTTTTCTACAGATTTTAATTCATAAAATTCATTGTCCCAGTCAATTTGAGACAGTTCATTTTTTACAGATTCCCAGGCAATTTCTTCGTGATAGAAATTGAATTTTTCAAATGAGTTACTTGGAATTCTGTCGTTTGTTTCAGTTACTGCTTCTATAGTTTTATGAATGTTAATATTTACAGATGAATGGTGCGTTATGTTTGGGTTCGTTGGGATGCATGAGTAGCTATGTACTAATTCACGGTTGTTTGTCCATACTAAGTCAAGTATATTGCCATCTTTGTGTGTTTCCTTAAGGATACACTGTTGTAACGTAAATTCATTTGCAAGTTCACTTAACAGATATAAACATTGCTTCTCATCACTAGAAGCTCCTTTTGTAGAACTCCCACAAGGCCAGGATGCATGTGGAAGGTTAAAATCTCCTAGCAAGAATATGTCTGGTAAGGTATTTTCCGCAAAAGTATTAAAAGTATCTCTCATCTTTTTTAATATTTCAGAAAATCTTTCGAGGTTGATGGATGACCGTGAGATGAGTCATCTGGTTGTCGATAAATAACAGATATCAATATGTTTAATTTCTTGGAGTGAACAATTAGCAGTTCATTCACACTGTTTAAATACTGCAACACTCGTTTAAAGGTTGAACTGATGTCGTTTCTAATGTAAAGTGCTACTCCTCCACTGTGTCGACCATATTTCTTTTTGGTTCGTGATCTATCTGCTCTAATTATGAAGTAGTCGTTAATTTGTGATCAGCAAGCCACGTCTCAGTTAGAGCGATGAAAAGTGAATTTTTCTCATGTAAAATATCACTTACAAATGGGACAGATGATTGGACAGTTAATGGTTTTAGTCCTTGAATGTTGAGTAGCGTGAATGATTCTAAGCTTGCATCATATGCTGGTTGTGCATGTGGTGTTGAAAGATTGGTTGAGTTGACCATTGGTTGAAATTTGGGACTTGATTCATAAGCCTTGGTGGTGGTTGAGGTTGATTTTTGTTCATCTCTGCAAACTTTTTGTCCATTGTCTGTAAAATCTCGTTTTTCAGATTTTGGATGAGTATTAGAAAATCCCTCTCCTTATCACTGGCATCAGTAATTTCGCCAGGGACTCTCAAATTTGTATCTTTCCTGTATTTTATCGAATTCTCAGTTAGTGTTCCCTTGACATGTACAAATTTGCACGATTTGTCAAGACATTTATTGTATTTGATAGAGTTGGAACACATCCTTGGGTGGAAAATTTACAGTTTTTTCCTTCATTACATCCCCTTGGTTTTTTATTTCCATGTCTCAAAAGTTTTTTACAAGCTTGGGGGTGCTTGTACTGACATTTTTTACCTTTTATACCAAACTGACAGTTCCCTCTCAAATAATATTTGCACATTATATCCTTCTTCTCCTTTGAATGCTCAGTACCAATATTTAAATGTTGTTCGGTTTCTCTGGTATTTTTGAGTTCATTGCTTTGAGTATTTAGTGAAATTTGAGCTACTGCTTTTGAGAAGTTCTTGTCGATAACATTAAGCTCACAACTCTGGCAGATATAGTGGAAGCCTGGTATCGATTTAAAGAATAGCTTGGGCAAACCTTTCTCATCAAGTAATTTAAATTCTGAAAGGATTTTACTATAGCATTCACGATGAACTTCTTGTCCACAACTTTCACAGCAAAGAAATGGTTGACTTCCATGTTTGAATCTATACTGTTCATCGCATATCTGACATATATCAGGAAAGAATGATTTTACTTTAACAATAAGCATGTCGATTGCATCATCTTTCAAGACTTTTTCAGTTATTTCCTGGTTTGGACCCAAATAAATCAAAGTCTTCAGGATATCGTCCTTTTTAACTTTTTGGATGATTAGTTTAATCTTTGACGATGGAATGGATGGATCGTAAAGTCGTAAGCAGTCACGGATTGTTATATCAGGTGCATTAGCACAGAGTTCTGCAATAATCTCTCTCCAGGAATCAATATCGCTTTCCATGGGATTCGATGCCATTATAAACAAGATCAAATCAATATCCAAGGCCACTTTGTAAACAAAGTGGGTAGTGCTGCATTAACCGGTCTTAGCAGCATTTGCCGTTCTTTTTCATTTATTATTTTATAACTTTCTTTCTTGCTTTTTTCCTGAAAAGAATCGGCCTCTCCCAAGTGTTTCCACACAGGTTCAGCCTTATTCACTAATTCTTAAATGGAGTGAATTTTTTTATCAGTTATAACACTGTGAAAATTTCTCCGATCTTGTTCAAATTTACGCAGGAATTGTGTTTTAGTATCCTTTACTGAATTCTCATAGTGATATGTTTGTAAAAAATCTGTGTCGAAAAATTTAAACAGTATTAAATTTCGCGAAAATTGACCAAAAAACTCGCGAAATTAAGTACCCGCGAAAATTTGTAACACGCGAAAATATATACCAATAAGGTATTTAGACTATTTAGCCGAAAATCTATAAAAACCTCGATTTCAAACGAAATATAAATAGTCGCGTCTATTTTTCACCATTACTTTATTGCCCAAAGCCAAAAGAATCTTTTTCACTTAAACTGATATAACATTCAATTTTGGAAACAGAAATATGAATAAATTTTGAGAAATCAAAAGGAACGGTCGCCAGCCGCAACGAAATTACGACAAAGTCCAAAAACGATCATTTTCAGCCATAATACTGTGAAAATTTCTCCATCTTGTTCAAATTTCACAGGAATGTGTTTTAGTATCCTTTACTGAATTCTCATAGTGATATGTTTGTAAAAAATCTGTGTCAGGTTTGAAAAATCAAAAGGAATGGTCGCCAGCCGCGACGAAATTACGACAAAGTCCAAAACGATCATTTTCAGCCATAATACTGTGAAAATTTCTCCGATCTTGTTCAAATTTACACAGGAATTGTGTTTTAGTATCCTTTACTGAATTCTCATAGTGATATGTTTGTAAAAAATCTGTGTCGGGTTTGAAAAATCAAAAGGAACGGTCGTCAGCCGCGATGAAATTACAACAAAGTCCAAAATGATAATTTTCAGCCATAACACTGTCTGACTATGAAAATTTCTCAAATCTTGTTAAAATTTACACAGGAACTGTGTTTCAGTATCCTTTATTGAATTCTCATAGTGATATGTTTGTAAAAAATCTGTGTCGGGTTTGAAAAATCAAAAGGAACGGTCGCCAGCCGATGATGAATTAGGACAATATAAACAAAGTCCAAAACAGGATCATTTTCAGCCATACATAAAACCACAAAAAATACTGTGTATCAATGGCTGTGTGTTTGAAAGTTTCATTGTCAAGTTTGAAAATCCAAAAGGGACAACCACCAATCAATTATATCATCATGAAAAAATGACCAAAAGTCCAAGGCTTTAATAATGCGCGTATGCGCAAAAATCAACGCTCGCTGCTTTCAAATCGAGCGTTCTCCTGCCTGTTATATATGTTTGTCCTGTGGTTGGAATGTAATGTGATCTTGTTGTTGTGGTTTTTGTGGCTTCTCTTCACTTCAAAAAAGTTCCTTGTCAGATGCTTTGAGAGTTGCTTTCGTAAGATTAAACAATTTTCAATGCCTATTCTACTCTAGTTTAGTTCAATACAATGCAATTAGAGTTTGATTACGTACCGTCAGATTGTCTAATCCTGACCACCCCTTTTTAACCCCGACCTACCTCTAATTTACAGAAAATACTGTCTTTACTTTAAATTTAAATTTAAGGGCCCTTCTACACTTGAACAATTAAACATCGAGGCAAAATTTGGTATTGTACAAAACATTGATATCAAAAAAAAAGTTGGTAAAAAAAAAAAAGTTGGTATCAAAAAAAAAAAAGTTGGTATAAAAAAAAAAAGTTGGTTTAAAAAAAAAGTTGGTATCAAAAAAAAAAGTTGGTATCAAAAAAAAGAAAGTTGGTATAAAAAAAAAAAGTTGGTACCAAAAAAAAAAAGTTGGTACCAAAAAAAAAAGTTGGTATCAAAAAAAAAAGTTGGTATTAAAAAGTCTTTTGGCGCGCCATACTCCTAGGCCGGAGCAATAAATTTAATTTTCGCGGGGGTGGGATTAAAGCTTACGGGCGTTCTGCGAGGGTGGCTTTTTTTAAACTAGGCCTAATCCTAATATGGTAGCTCAGATGCGGCATATCACTTTAAGGTACCTAAAGTATATGGGAATCATATTCTGGTTTTTTTTGTTACTTGATGTTCTTTTTTGGAGCATCAGAAACTTGCATAGCCATCAAATGCCTAGCCAACCAAAGCAGCAAAAGCTCAAAACAAATGAACAATGCAGCTCTGCTCGAAGCTCTACTCTACCACTAGTAGACTAGAGATAGAATAGTAAATAGAATCTCATATTTTGTATTTTGCATTGATGCGCGAGTACCTTACTAACAGTACAACATTTTACCTGGATCAGGGGACGTCACCTGATCGAACTACTTCGCTTGTTCTGGGCGAGAAATTTTCGTTCCTTGAACTGTCACCTCACCCCCCCCCCCCCGGGTTTAAAGTAAACAATATCGTGAACATTTTTATAATGACCACTAACATTTTAAACTGCATCATTAAATCCAGACGGTGTCAATCGAACAACTTCGAACAAAAATCGCAATCGAACCAATCGAACGTAATCGAATGCTATCGAATAATTGCGATTCGATTGTCGAACAACGTAATCGAATCTTAATCGAACGGCCGATTCCTCTGGGTAATCTTCGATTGTGTTCGATTATGTTCGAGTAATGTTCGATTGATAGTTGACTATGTTCGATTGGTTCGATTGATTGTCAATTACATTGGATTAATGTTCGATTGCGATTATGTTCGATGAGTTTGATTGCGATTAAATCAAATTGGATCACTCTGTCAGGGCTTTTTAGCGTTGCCGGCCGAGTGCTTAAGTACCATACCAAAGTAGCGAATAAAATCTAACACACCAATTGAATCAATCGAACGTAATCGAATACAATCGAACGTAATTGAAGCAATCAAACAGTAAATCCTGGGTATTATTCGATTGCGATTCAATTGCGTTCGACAATCGAATTGCAATTATTCGATTGCGTTCAATTGCGTTCAATTGATTCGGCATTCGATTCGTTTGATTGACACCGTCTGGTTAAATTTATGTTTAGAGTTCCTGAAAATGTACGACCCACGACATGGCCCGAACATGTTCGGGCCTCTTGATTAATACTTTTTAAAAATGGCCGGCCCGCGTGGGCCCGCGCAGTTTCGGACCATGTTCGGGCCAGATTTTCGAAAACTTGTGCTACGATCACGCGTGTAATTGCAGTACCCAATATTTATATTTCAAATTCCTTATTTTAGCAAACAAATTTAAAAATCTTCATCTTTATTCAAATATATATTGTTCAAATATAAAAGTTAATCATCTACCGGGTGCGTCAGAAAAAACTTTGGACGTTTGGTGAGCCACTGGGACCGAGCAAAGTCTTTTTGAAACTCAAAACCACTTTTATTAGAAAAAGGATAGTCTAACTTAAATTTTGAGGTATCATTCATTAAATTTGAAACAAAACTTTTTGAGATATCTATTTGAAGCTCAAAATTACTTATCAAAAAGAGCAAAAAAGCATCAAAAACAGGTAATTAAATTTGTTCTCTTTTTTTCTATCTCTCTCTTTCTCTTTTGTTCTAATGTTTACGTTTTTAACGATGTCATTAAGGTTTCCACTGGGTAATAAAACATACCAGAGCGGGAATTTGTAAAACAACAACAATTAAAAATTTTATTTTGGTGAATTTTTGAGAAAAAAGAAAAAAAGTTGTGTTCTGTAAAACATACCTCGACAACACTGTCTATTGTCACAACATTTCAATTACCCATTTTTGACGTTTTTTTACACTTTTCGAAAAGTTAATTTCAAAAGCTTATAACTTGAGAAATACTTTACCCAACTTAAAAAGCTATACCTCAAAATTTAAGTTAGACTATCCTCTTTCTAATAAAAGTGGTTTTGAGTTTCAAAAAGACTTTGCTCGGTCCCAGTGGCTCACCAAACGTCCAAAGTTTTTTCTGACGCACCCGGTATTTTCCAATTAAGTTAGGAAAATTATTAAAAAGAATGATTTGAATCTTACATAATATGGTCTTCTTTTTATTCTTTATCCCATTCCTTTTTCTCGTGGTCTTCTCCTATTCGAAGCAGAATTTTTATACAACTTTGTGAATCAAACTGGTATTTGGAACTTTGAATTTGTCTAATGAAAATATTTAACAATGGATGATGATAAACCAGGAAAGGTAAATAAAATTAAATTCTACTATTCCTATGATGTTCCTTTAAAGACATGATAGCTAGACTTGGTCCGAACAAAATGTTCAGGCCGATTCAATAATACTTTTTTGTTGCCCGAGCATGGTCCGAACATGTTGTTCGGGCCATGCCGTGGGTCGTGAAAATGTTTTTTTTATACTTTGGAAATCTTTTTTATTTTGTGTTTTGTCTTATTTCAAAAAACGCCCGCAAATGTGCGTTTGTCGTTTTTTATGAAATTTGTCGTTCTTTTTGTCTATTTTTAGTAATGCTGGAATTGTAAGATGGAGCCTCTCGAAGGTAATCTCTAGTCTGAAAAATTTGCTTTCGAATGAGCATTCAAACTAAAGTTTTCACCGTGCAGTTCTCGAGTTATGAAAGTGTCGCTCGATCAAGCTCCCAAGTTCCCAATTGATCCTAATTAATTTCATAAAACTTGAGAAGCGAGTTGGAATGTGGCTTTCACATTTGTCCAGGCAAATTTGGTTGAATATCTCTAGGATTTCTTGTGGATCATCAGTGCTTAGTTTGTCATTCCACTTAATTTGATTCAGGTCATTTTTCAGTTTTTTCTATTCAATTTCATGTGACAGTATAGACTTAAACTTAACGTAGTCAGGTCTAAGAAAACAGCTATTTTTTTTTAGAATCTTCCTTACAATCTAGTTTTTCTATTTATAGGAAGTAGATTGCTGACGTGTGGAAAGGAATTTCGGCATGACTGATCCTTTTGTTTCGATAATAACATCAAAGCGGGAATTAATCTTATTCTCGTTTCTTTCAGTACAGTCAAGATCAATATTTGAGGTATTATGAAAATTGTCAATTTTGATGAATTTTTGCCGTAATCGCTTTTGTTTTTAACATAAGGTCTTAGCAACGGGTACCCCTGGCATAGTTACGGGGCATTGAGAACAAATCCTAACATAGAATTTCAAAAAGATTCACACTGTCATATTCTGCATTACAAAATACACTTGTTCTATGTTGGGTTTTTTTCTCGGTGTTTGCAGGTTTAATTATCGTCATGCAAAGTAAATAAAACCCCCTGGAAATCTTTAGGTTTTGATAAGCAAAATACTTAAATACTATTATTTTATACTTTTCATGTATTCATCCAATCAGAATTCATGCTCAGAAACTTTCAACCAATCAAAATTCAACCGTGGCGCGGGAAATGATCCAATCAGAATTCCAAAGCTAAAGACTTACAGCCAATCAGAATTTGTTAGAGAGCGGTATTCAGTCCAATCAGATAACACGAAAGTGAAAGTAAAGGCGGAAATATATTCTTTTTTTGAAGTAATTTGAATATATTAGAACACAAAGAAACGCCAATTTGTCAAAGATTTGTTTAAAACCACCTTATTTTTTATTGAGTATCGCCTAAATATATCGAAAAAATACGCCTTTCAACATTAGTTTTAAAATTTCTTTTATTGAGTTAAGTATGCCGCTAAAAATAAGCAGGCGGAACCGCCCTCGTAGTTTATCCCGGGATTGAAAAAACCTGGAGAAAACCTTTTCCGTACATATAATTTAGCTAAGGAATTTTAAAACACGGCATTTAAAGTGAAACAAGATTGCGGAGTTCGATTCCGATGGGTGTCCAATTTTTCAATTCTACACTTTTCTATAAAAAATAGTGATGAAACAAATAGGCCCTATGTTTCACTTTTTTGCGGTTGTTACTATAACGAGGATGGAACAAGAAGTAACGAGAAGTAACGAGAAGTAACGAGAAGTAACAAGAAGTAACAAGAAGTAACGAGTAGGTAACGAGAAGTAACGAGTAGGTAACGAGAAGTAACGAGAAGTAACGAGTTCTCAAATGAAAGTAAGGAGTACCAAACCTAAGTAACGAGTACTTTAGTCAAGAAAATGACGCTTCATTGTCTTGCTTTTGTCACCAGTTAATTTTTTTAAGATTGATGACCTCATTTCTAGGTTTTTTCTCACGCACCTATATCTCGTGATTGGCTTGTCTGTTTCCTTTCAAATTTGGCATGTGACACCTTGATAATAATGCCTTGAAATTAACCTAATTAGATTTTGTCAATTTTAGTGATGACGTCATTATTTGGGCCCTTTTTGGTGCTGGAAACCGGACACCTATATCTCGTGATTGGCTTGTCTGTTTCCTTTCAAATTTGGCATGTGACACCTTGACAATAATGCCTTGAAATTAACCTAATTAGATCTTATCAATTTTGGTGATGACGTCATCATTTAGGCCCTTTTTGGTACTGGAACTGGACACCTATATCTCGCGAGTGGCTTGTCTGTTTCCTTTCAAATTTGGCATGTGACACCGTGACAATAATACCTTGAAATTAACCAAATTAGATTTTATCAATTTTGGTGATGACGTCACCATTTAGTCCCTTTTTGTTACTGGAATCCGGACACCTATATCTCGTGATTGGCTTATCCGTTTCCTTTCAAATTTGGCATGTGACACCTTGACAATAATGTTTTAAAATTAACCTAATTAGATCTTGTCAATTTTGGTGATGACGTCATCCTTTGGGTCCTTTTTGGTACCCAAATCTAGACACGTCTATTTTGTTTCTTTTATTCTTTGTCAAATTTGTCTTAAATCTCACGGTAACAAAACGTGTGATTGGTATGTAAGGGTACTAAGGTCTTAAAGGGTATCTTACGTCTTTTAAAGGGGTACATAGCCATAAGTTTTCATCTAAAATTCCTCTTATTCTGGTTAAAACAGCTTGAAATTGACTAGATGAAATAGTATATATGTTACATAAATATTCCTATTAACTCTTATTTTTGAGTTCTGTTTTGACTAAAAGCACTTTGTAAGAGAAATAGAACGAACAAAATTTAGATTAACATAAAATCTAAATAAAATTGACACAAGAGATTGTAATGGGCTTTCTTCTCAAAGATGGTTGTTTTACACCCATTTGTGCATATTCTCTGACAAAAATATCACAACTTTCAGACATTTCGTTGCTAAAAAAATACATCAATAAAAAACCTTAAGTACATTGGCTCTTCTTTGTGATGAGAATGACGCTTTATGAAGCTAAGAAGGGGACAAGAGTCCAACGGAGCGGTATGCAAAAGGGTAAAATGAGAAAAAATAGGAAATATTTTGTGAATTTTACAAACTCTACAGAAGCTGTCGATTTTCCCCATATTTTGGTGAAAGCTGAGAGAAAGATTTTTGATTTAAATGATGACGTCATCACCAAAATTGACAAAATCTAACAGGTTGATTTTAAGGCATTATTGTCAAGGTGTCACATGCCCAATTTGAAAGGAAACAGACAAGCCAATCATGAGATATAGGTGTCTGGATTCCAGTACCAAAAAGGGCCCAAATGATGACGTCATCACCAAAATTGACAAAATCTAATTAGGTTAATTTTAAGAAATTATTGTCAAGGTGTCACATGCCAAATTTGAAAGGAAACAGACAAGCCACTCGCGAGATATAGGTGTCTGGATTCCAGTACCAAAAAGGGCCTAAATGATGACGTCATCACCAAAATTGACAAAATCTTAATTAGATTAATTTTAAGGCATTATTGTCAAGGTGTCACATACCAAATTTAAAAGGAAACAGACAAGCCAAACACGAAATATAGGTGTCCGGATTCCAGTACCAAAAAGGGCCCAAATGATGACGTCATCATCAAAATTGACAAAATCTAATTAGGTTAATTTCAAGGCATTATTATCAAGGTGTCACATGCCAAATTTGAAAGGAAACAGACAAGCCAATCATGAGATATAGGTGTCTGGATTCCAGTACCAAAAAGGGCCTAAATGATGACGTCATCACCAAAATTGACAAAATCTTAATTAGATTAATTTTAAGGCATTATTGTCAAGGTGTCACATACCAAATTTAAAAGGAAACAGACAAGACAAACACGAAATATAGGTGTCCGGATTCCAGTACCAAAAAGGGCCCAAATGATGACGTCATCATCAAAATTGACAAAATCTAATTAGGTTAATTTCAAGGCATTATTATCAAGGTGTCACATGCCAAATTTGAAAGGAAACAGACAAGCCAATCATGAGATATAGGTGCCTGAAAAAAAACCTAGAAATGAGGTCATCAATCTTAAAACAATTAACCGGTGACAAAAGCAAGACAATGAAGCGTCATTTTCTTGACTAAAGTACTCGTTACTTAGGTTTGGTACTCCTTACTTTCATTTGAGAACTCGTTACTTCTCGTTACTTCTCGTTACCTACTCGTTACTTCTCGTTACTACTCGTTACTTCTTGTTACTTCTTGTTACTTCTCGTTACTTCTTGTTACTTCTTGTTACTTCTTGTTCCTCGTTATAGTAACAACCCTTTTTTGCACCTATTCCTCAAAATGAAAATATTTAAAATTTTAAGTACTCTTTTATTTAATGATTTTTTATGCCACTTTGTTGACAATCTAACCCTCTCATCATATTCTTACCAGATGGGGAAATTTCTTCCGATACGCTAAAGCTCTGAAGGTCTGGAAATTTGGCCCGCTCCTTCAGAGCTTTAGCGTGGGCGGCCGCCAAACCGCCATCGGAATATCAGATAAATCAAATTCCCGCTTTCTTCATAAATTGAAGATGAGAACAAACCTAAGCCACAGATCACTACCGTGAGTATCACAGCGCGAATAAATTCGAGCTGTGAAGACAAAGTTTTTTTTTAATACAAGATCTTGTAGAAAAACGCTCGCAAAGTAGATATATTTCACCGTTTGGCTTCGTTTGCCTTAGAGGAGGTTGCGGATCATGTCTGATTTGCTTTTTCAGAAAAATTGTGATAAATGAAAGGCGGAACGATTATGTCAGTAGGGAACTTTGCGATAGCTTGCTAACTCAACTAGATTTTCCTTGCAACTGTACCTAACTGACGTACGGGTCTGGTTGGAGAGAGTTATATCGGATCACCCAAAGTTACCTTCATTTTTTTATTTTTCATTTTTTTATTTTTTTATCCACGGATCGCTGATAGTCACCTTTCCGGGGGTTTTGTTGTTTGGAATTGATTAACTAACAGTTAGGTAGGGTCAGGGTTGCTAGTAACGGCTTGTCACTGTGCCGGGTGCATACTCGGCGCCTTGGGCCCCGCAGGGTTGCTAGTAACGGCTCGAATTTCAGTCAGGTTTAAAAAAGGGGTACTTTTACCCATATTATAATAACATTACCCCCGTCTTTTGCCAGTTCGGTATAATATGTTATGAATTGTGTGGATTTGATGTGCGGCGATGGCTCAGTGGATAGAGCGCTGGCTTCCGATTCTGAAGGTCTTTCTTTGGTGGTGGTCCGAATCCCGCTCGGGTCGAAAATTAGGTTGGTCGAAATTGATGGACAAATGATTGACAGGTATGAAAACTCAGTCAGAAATGAGAAACTAAGTCTCAGAAACTCAGAAACTCAGACAGTCATAAAAGAGAAAGACAGGATCAGAGATAAGAAAATAAAATAAAAACATGAAGGTACTTTGGGTGATCCGATGTAACTCTTTCCAGATCAGTGAGGGTAATTTTTCAGTCCCTTTTGATAACATTTTCATACTTTATGATGAAGACAAAAGACCCCGAGATACCAGGCTTTTTTAAACCACAACCGTTTTATACTCCTTCTCTTCATAAATAATATCTCCAGATTATCTTTCAAGGATGAAGAGTGAACCCTCCCTATTTTTCATTTTTAAAAATGAACAGCACATAAGTTTAAAGAAAAAATTTTATTATGAAGCAAGATGGAACACACTTATTGGATTTTAAATTTAGCATGAGTTGTTGCGATAAACAGACTGTACCTTTAAAAGGTTGGTGACTTCAGTCAAAACACAGATTTGATCTGCAGCGTCACGCTTCACCTTGTCTTAATATATGAGTCAAATTGAAACAACTATCGCAAAACAAACTCTCTGGTAGTTTTTCTTAACTTCAGAAAAAGTAAATGCCCTATTATGGCACACAAATTGAGTGTTTTATTTCCTAGGAATAGGGCCCATAGAAATTCTTCAAACAGAGAAAAGTTTCATTCCATTTGGAATAAAAAAAGCTGGGCGATTTTATTGATTCATGCCAGCTGTAATTCTAAAATATTAAACGACTTACCCTTTTTGCAAGACTTCATCGTTCCTGACACACACAGCAAACAAGCCAAGAATGGATCACTATTATACTGGAAGTAAATATTCTAACTTCTTTATTGCAAACTGTACTGTTAGTGTCAAGTGTATTAATAAGTTTGGAATCGAATTTAAAACATTTCCTCTCCAACTCCTCCAGGTTCAAAGCAAATTTTGAGTGTTTGGATTGAGTGAAACATTTGCATCAGGGCTATGGGTGTCATTAGAAGTATTCACCCTCATCAAAGACTCAGACTTTCTCAAAGTCTTTGCCTTTATTTATTCTCCAAACCACAACAAAATATCCAGTCAAATATTTTTGTCTAGCACTAGCAGCGCAGCAGAACTTCTGAATTTCAGCAACTGCACTCGAAAAAAACAAAACAGCTTTACAGTAGCTATTCTTCTATTGATAGATCCTATATTTCAGATCAGCCAGGAAAGATATATAACAAAAAAACTTTAATCAATTTGATCATCACGTCTCTCTCACTTCATTTTTTCACTCGAAATTCTTTTGTTTTGATTCGATTTTTGTGTTCTTTTTCTTTCTTTCTTGAGTGACGTAATTGTGTTCTGCATTTTAACAACAAAATTCGATTGACAATTTTCGAACGTTTTGCAATGCAGCGCCTTCCGATTGGAAAACCCAACCTCGTCCTCAGAGGTTAATATTTTCTCTTTGAAAACTTGACCTCTGATACTCAGGGTAACAGATCACGGATTGAAACAAATATATGTTGAAGGTTCGGATTTTACAGCCGCCCGCCGTGCAAGGCACTGAAAGGCCACAGGTGCCAAAAAGAAGGTCCGTTTGAAATGTGGCAACCTCATTGGTGGAAATTTGATAAACAGCTGCGAAGGAGCGGTGGGAAGCAATCAGTAGAAGAGACCACTTTTGTTTTTGTTGCAGATTTCTATAAAATCTTCTCTCATAGATTACTTGTCAATGTATTGTATTTTATTGTAAAGGAAAAGATAAAAGAGGTAAGACTAGCCAAGTTTCTGATTCTGATATAAGAATTTAAGTTTAGACTGTCTGACAAAAAATTCAATGTGTTGAATTTTGAACGAGGTTCTGGTTTGTCATCATCATTTAGTGGGAAATTCTGAACATTAAGGTTGGTTGATAGCATAATACTATGATGTGATATACTCTGGTCGAAACTAGCCGTATTGTATAAGGGTTGCGAAGCGATCCAGACTCCACCTCAATTCGCAAGTTGCTAGCAAAATTAATAAGAGACACTCTAAAAATCCCTCTAATAAAGCCGCTATAGAGACAGGGTCGTAAGAGCCTTAATGCCAAACACACCACATAATCCACGGCGGCAGAACACCCGCCGCCGCCCGCGCATCACTCTTTTTTTCCTTCTAGTTATTCTAGTGTAAATGGTGCCTTAATAAATTCGAACGATATTCGTCGAATGATCGAACATTTTTATTCAAATCACGAATCGTCTGTCGAATGAAATCATCAACAAAACATAAAAATAAAACAAAAATAAAAATGTACAAAGATGGTTTGTTGGTTCTTGGGTAGTTTTGATTTAATTCTTGACAAATTCGACAAATTTGATTAACCTCCGTACTTCTTTATCATAGAATATCCACTTGATTTTGCAAGGTAAGTTTCGTTCTTATCTGATATTCCGATGGCGGATTACCGATTAGCGGCCGCCCACGCTAAAGCCCTAAAGGGAGCGGGTCATTTTCCCATCGGAGAGGAATGATAATCGGCCTTTGATGTGCCGCATCCTCAGTCGGGTTCAACAGTCCTTGCCCGTAAACGTAGAAATATTTCAGTTGGACCGGCCAATCCCGCTCCGAAAACGAGAGCTGGGTTACCAGACCTCCCGCTGCAAAATTCTTGACGCAGTCTCACAAAATTCCGTAATGTAAACCTTCCAGATGTTGAAAATTTTCCCGACCTTCAGAGCTTTAGCGTGTTGGAAGACAATTTCACCATCTGGGTGCCAGATAAGTTTCGTTCACTAAAAGAGCTTAAGAGCACTCCTTCCGCCCGCGCGACTTGCAAAAACCTCTCATTGATTGACCTTATTTGATATATGATACTTGCTGTTAAAGTCGAGGGATGATGAAGATCCTTTCTGTCACCGTTCAAACTAATTTTTTTTCATTTAACAGCAAAATAAACATTTAAAACCGAAGAACCACTGCTTAGATTGCTTAGATAGATGCGTGCCGCCCGCGCGACAATGATCAACTTCAGATTCTAAGTCCGTGTTTCGGCTTCCGGTAATTTTTGCGAAGCGAATATACATGAGCGAAGCAGTTTTGCTATAGTGTGCATGTACCTTTAAATTCTATATACCCAGGGGAGCGCAAGACGAAAACGAAAATTTAGTTCCTATCTGTTAAATGTGGGTTAAGTATTTAGATCCCGGTTGTTTTCTTCCAGGTAAGGGGCGTTACAATATCGGTTTGGTAGATTGTATTTATGATGGCTTCGTCGAGAAAAAGAACCACTCTACGGAGCCGAAAATCTCCGAGTCAGGGCAACTTCCATAAAAGATATTCTGTCGTTCCCGTACATTTTTAGCTTCTTTACTCCCGCTCCATATCAGAAAGCTGATTGGTTCGGAAAACCAGAGCGCGGTCGAAGCGTTCAAATATCAGAAAGCTGATTGGTTCGGAAAACCAGCGCGCGGTCGACGCGTTCAAAAAACTCAAACTCTCTCTCTGCTCTCATGGTGCCCCCTTTTAAGAAGTCGCTGCATTGACTCGAGCATTGAAAAAACAGACACTTTCGAACCTTCGAATCTTTCCAATTTCGAATGTTTACTTTTTTGTGAGAAATAAAAATGAAACGTTGAATGTTTTGAAAAAGTTGAAGAGGTGTAAGATGTTGGTTGAAAAGAAGAAGCTGAAACTGTTAGCAAAGAGGAAGAACAGAAGAAAGAAGATGGAAATTTTTATTGTTTCATCTGGTTTCATTGACAAGACAGACTCAACAGAGTTGTTGTGTCATTTCCAGAAAAGGAAAGCTAAAAAATGACCTGCATACGTGGTGAAAAAACCTTTTTTGCAAAGCAGCGAATATAACTATAAGAAGAGTGAGCAAGAACATGAACTTGGCCTTTTTGCATGCTTTGAAATGGGGACGAACATATTCAAGTTATGGATAATCTGGAAGAATTTATCCCTCCTCTTATTCAGTGGAAAAGAGAACTGATTGTTTGCCGTTGTTCTTGAAATCTTGACTTGGCTGCTCAAAAATATGTGGGCTCTAGTTGCTTGCTGTTATATTAAATGCATTTGATGGCCAGGATAAAGTAACTATTGAGGAAACATATGATTGTAAAAAGGATTTTAGAAATTGCTGGAAATGAAAATGACTTGTAAAATATCGAAATATGTGTCCATGAACAAATCTTGACAGTTATCATCAAAACATGATATTATGGATATTTATGATGTACTTTTAACTGTTTTAAATTTCTGTGCTACAGCTGATAAAATTATTCTAATGTGAAGAGTTTGCTCCTAAATCAATGGTAAGACTGTCAACTGTCAAACATTTCTCTCCAGCAGATTTAAGATTAAAAACCCTATAGGCTTCACCACTTTGGAAAATACAGCCCTTATAAAAATGTTGAGGTTTTTTGCTTAATTGTTGAATAAAACCCTGGTCGAAGGAATTGTAGGAATCTTCTTAAATTTTAGTTTTTTTTCTCTGGTTTTTCTTTATATTTATCTTTAGGATTTTATGCCACTAATAGTTTTATTATAATTATAGAACCTAAACTTTTAATTTTTTGTGTATAATTATAATGATGTAACTTGATACAATATTTCTAACTCGTAACTGGGTATGGTTATTAAAGATTAAATTCCTCAGTACAGTATTTCACATCCCTGTCTCAATAGACCGACTGGTGTTTAAACCGGATAGTGCTTGACCCCGAGGATTCTTTTGTTTTGATTGGGTTTTGGTTGTATGCAAGGGACTTTAAAACAAAGACTAGATTTGATATCAACATTTACATGTAAAAATCTTCGAAACCATGAATACTATCATCGAGTCACCAATCATTTACTGAGGAAAGTCTGTCTACCCTGGAATTCTAACAAATAAAAAACTATTTATGGCAGGGGGGATTCGAATGTTTGTTTTTATTGAAACATTCGAAATTCGAAAGATTCGAAAGTTCGATTTTCGAACACGAGGAATCTAAAACCGGAATTAAAATGAGTCAAAATAAAAACCAAAATTAAAAATAATTTACTCTTTAGGTTTAGGTGGAAAAGCTTTCCCAGCTTATATTCATGTAATAATAAATCATTTCTGTTTGGTGAGACCCCTATAACGTTAGAAAAAAGAACTCATCGGGCTCATTCAATACTTTCTATCTTTTTGCTTGCAACTTGCGAATTTAGTGACCTGCCTCGATCGCTTCGCAACTTTTATACATATACGGCTTGTTTTGCTGTTCCCTGCTAGGGTACACCATTTTAAAACGGCATTTTTCGCAGTCCTAGCTACTAAACCGAGAAAATTTTCGTGGCTTTAAGCCAAACCATTCAAGGTCATTTTGATAAAATCATCGGTTTGAAGATGTGATTTATATAGCAAATTTTATAGCAAATTTTCGCTTGGGATAGAAGTTAAAGGTACGTGCACAATATAGCAAAACTGCTTCGCTCATAAATTCGCTTCGCAAAAAGTGGCTAGAAAATGATTTTCGTGATACACCTTTTAAATTCCACCTTTTTCGATGGAAACTCTCGAATTAGTATTAGACCAGCGTTCGAGATTCAAAAAAGGCCTTTAAAATGGTTTTCGTAGGGCACCCCTTAGATCAGGGCAAATTTTTGATATTATGCTCCTAATAGGGTGTAGAATTGACAAAAAAAATTTGCCCTTTGAATCTCCTGCAGTTTTCGAGTGAATCGATTTTTAGTTAATCGATAGAACTTATCAAGGGTCCCCCCTTTACTAACGTTTTTTTCGAAGTCTGAAAATCAAATATCTGAGACTACCAACGGATTCAGCGTGAAAAGTAGATAAAGAAAATGGGGTTATTTGTTAAGTTTCGACCACCTGGTGCCGAGAAATGGCATTTCTAAGGCGAAAAATCGACGTTTTTGGCGTTTTCCGATGACGTCAGCATTTTCCTATGAGCATTTTCAGAAAAAATCATTCCCACAACTGGATAGCCCTGAATTAGTAGTATCCAAAAATGGTATGGTTTGTTAACTTTCGATGTCTAGATCTCGAGATATTTTAGTTTAAATATTGAAAATTATCGATATTTTTTGCTGAGTCAGCAGTTTTTCAGCATATTTATCCACCTTAAAAATGAATTATCTCGAGATCTATACATTGAAAGTTGACAAACCATACCATTTTTGGATACTACTAACTCAGGGCTATCCAGCTGTGGGGATGATTTTTTCTGAAAATGCTCATAGGAAAATGCTGACGTCATCGGAAAACGCTAAAAACGTCGATTTTTCGCCTTAAAAATGCCATTTCTCGGCACCAGGTGGTCGAAACTTAACAAATAACCCCATTTTCTTTATCTACTTTTCACGCTGAATCCGTTGGTAGTCTCAGATATTTGATTTTCAGACTTCGAAAAAAACGTTAGTAAAGGGGGGACCCTTGATAAGTTCTATCGATTAACTAAAAATCGATTCACTCGAAAACTGCAGGAGATTCAAAGGGCAAATTTTTTTTGTCAATTCTACACCCTATTAGGAGCATAATATCAAAAATTTGCCCTGATCTAAGGGGTGCCCTACGAAGTGACACAATCCACTGCCTCGGCCGCTGGTCTATATATGTAGATTCCTAAATCAAAAAGTTTCCACGATATTATCGTGCAAGTAAAACGAGTAAATGGCAATTTTTTGCGTTTCCAGGCAAAATTGCAAGGCCTGGAAATTCATGATTTTTGGGGGGGTCTTCAAATTAAAAAAAGACCTATATCACATGATAGAGCTCTTCAAACTGAGCAAAAAAGTGTATTACACCAAAGTCCCAACTTCTCTAGATCAAAAGTTATGGGCCTATTTGTGGTCAAAAAGGTGTTTAATTTTGCATAAATTAATGCAGATTGTGGGGAAATTCCCTGTTTTCCATCAGTTTTTTACCACAAATAGGCCAATAAATTTTGATCTAGAGAAGTTGGGACTTTGGTGTAATACACTTTTTTGCTCAGTTTGAAGAGCTCTATCATGTGATATAGGTCTTTTTTTTAATTGAAGACCCCCCAAAAATCATGAATTTCCAGGCCTTCCAATTTTGCCTGGAAACGCAAAAAAATCGCCAATTACTCGTTACTTGCACGATAATATCGTGGAAACTTTTTGATTTTGTAATCTAGACTAAATCTACACATACTAATTAGCGAGTTTCCATTGTTTTTTTTGGAATCTAAAAGATGTATCACGAAACGAAACGTTTTTCGACCTCAGCCGCGCGACTAATTAGGTTGTCTGTACATCACTAGGATTGCAAAGTTTTCAGTGCTTGACTGAACACATAGAAGTTGTACATTTGGGGAGGTGTGAGAGTAAATTATTTCACATGAGGCAGCTATATCTTCTCTTATATTAAAGCAGACTCCTCCAGTGAATCTTCCTCTTAATTTTTTCTTTTGTGACAAATTACATTTGAACAAGGTGAAACCTTCAACTTCTAACTCTGCATCTTTGTGGTTATTGTTATTGAGTTTCCGACAGTCCAAAGAACAGCAAATTTTTATGACATATATACTTTTTATAAAAGGAACTTTGCTTGGTACAGTTTGTGGGCAGAGTCCCTGTGCATTAAAAAAAGCAAAGTTGTTAATCATTGAAATTGAATCGCTTGTTGAGGGATTGGAAAGTGTGGCCTGGCCATTGATACAGTTGACATTGGAAATTGGGATGTTTTAGTGGGTAGTGTCTGTTGAAGGTGTTGAAGATGATTCTCCAAGGAGGAAATCATTTTGCTCAGGGTCTCCATGATTTCTTCCTTCATCAGACGAGCAATCTCTAAAAAATGGTCTGGTTCCGAAGGTTGTGTTTCTGCATCTTTTCCTCTTTTCAGTAGCTTGTTATTATCATGTGATACAGTGTTTTTTACCAGAACAGGGTCTCTTCTGGTTTCCTTCACATGACATGAGTGAAGTGGCAGGTTTTGTTGAGACATTCACCTTTGCGTATGGAATAAAGGACATTTTGGGATGGAAATCCATGCATATTTTTCCAAGATTGCATCCTCTTTGTTTGTTAGTACCATGTTGGTACTCACATTAGACTATTAGTAATATAGACTAGCTGTCAGCTGGTGTTACACCCTCTGAGTAGAGTGTTGCTTACGCACAATAAAGCCCTTTGGATGGTGGGGGAGGGGTAATATGCTTGAATTCAAAGCCCAAAGAACAAAATATTACCACTTATAACTGTTTGAAGCTGGAGAAACCACATATTTAATGTTTTGTGACGTCATTTTGGCCTTCAATGACGTCATCGACAGGGTAATAAACTTTTCACTTCACTGAAAGTATTTCTTCATTGGCTCAAAAGATTTTCTTGATGATTTCCAATCCAATGAGGCCAATCATTGCTTAATAAACCATTCTCAAACTCTAGATATTGCATTTTTTTCATTGAACCCTTAATGACCCAAATTGCATATACTCAGTTTTGTACCTCCCAAATATACCCTCTCAGCCTTTTCTCCATAAAATTTTTGATCCTATGAAGGGTCACCTATTTCTTGACTCCTTTCAAACATTGAGATATTGCATTTTTCCCGTTTTGATGACGTCATCAACCAGTTACATCAATATGCCTTCTTACACTGTCTTTAAAAATATAAATAAAAGTAATCACGGAAAAGGACGCGAAAAAAAAAAGACATAAGTGTGAGAACAGAGTAATCAAACTCGTTAGAAAAAGTACCATTAGAAGTCATAAAAAATCAACCTGAATAAATGCAATCGAAATCCCAGAGAACTTCATAATTCCCCAAACAACATTACATTACTATGTCAAACTCCCATTACATAAATTTTACAATTACATCAGAGTAGACTACGCTCGCCACCGAAGAGGTTTATTTGGAAAGGGTAATTACATTTAATTGTTCGCTTCTTTTTTAAAGATTGGCCGGGTTGGAAAAGTATGAATTTCTTTGTACATATTTTACCTACCCCAAATATTTAGGAGGCTGAGTTTTAAACAAATGGTCAAGTTGAAACGAACGATAAATGTATCAAGGTCTGTTTTATTTACCCCCTGGTGACTTAACAAAAGGGACTTAACTCGATGTTACAATCCAATTATTGAAAGTTTGTCTCTGCCTTTATATAATGAGCGAGACATACGTTCTCTGATTACGCAATTTTCATATTGACATTTTCGAGGCATTTTGATGTAACTGTCAACTGAATGAAAACGCCTTAAAATTCAGCCAAATTTGAAAGTCACACTGAAGCCTCATATAGATGACCGTGGTACTTAAAGGGTTAAAAGAAAACAAATGTTGTGATGGATTTCTCCCAATTCACCGTCTCTGACTAGTCAGTAGACAAGAATTCACTTCCAGCTCTAGCCAATGGCAATTGAGTCCTCGGGTTCCACATGGACCTGTAGCTCAATAGTAGAGCAAATGCCAGCAAATGGCATGGTTGTGAGTTTGAGTCTCGCCGGATCCGTTGGTTTTCCAACGGTTCTGGTGGCTGGTCAGAAGACAACATGAGAGCGACTGTATTCACTTCATTGTAAAACTAATGTTGGCAAAGAAAAGTTAAGTTTCTTTTAATGAAGTATGAAATGACCTCAATAAAGCACCCTCTTTTACCTGAATGTAATTCTTTAAACTTGTTGTTTACCTACCTACTTAGAATGATGTTTAAAATGTCCAAGATTGCTAGAAAACTCATGACAGGAACAAACCTCCAACAACAAATAAGAAAGATATCTGGTTATGTTGCTGTAGATAATGGAACATTATTTTATGAAAGGCATGGCTTAGGATCTGAAGCTGTTCTTTGTATCCCTGGTGCGCTTGGTTCAACTCAATCAGATTTTTCATACCAATTGAGCGAAATGTCAAAAGATTTCACAATGGTTTCATTTGATCCAAGAGGTTATGGAAAATCAAAGAAAGTATTCCGAGATTTATCAAAAAACTTTTACGAAGATGATGCTAAAGATGCAGTCAAGGTTATGGAAAAGTTAGGCATGTCAAATCACTTTTTTGTTGTATTTTGATTACTTTTTTAGTATCAATAAAACAAATGAAGGGGGTCTGATAACTGATTCTGCGACATTGAACATTAAAAAAAATGATTTAAAAAAAAAGAAAGATTTTTGTTTGGATAAATATTTATGCTTCACTTTTTCCCTAAAATACTGTTGTTTTTTATGTTCCTGCAATCTTCATTGTACCAAGATAATTATAAATCTTATTATAAATTTTACACTTTGCTTTTTAGGTTTTGAGAAATATTCCATTCTTGGCTGGAGTGATGGTGGTATGGTGGGAATGATAGTGGCAGCAATGGCACCTCATGTTGTAAATAACCTTGTAGTGTGGGGATCAAACGCCTTTTTGACAGAAAAAGACAAAGCATTGGGTGTCTCAATGAGAGATTTGAACAAATGGAGTGAAAGAATGAGAAAACCAATGGAAGGTAAAATTTTTCTTCGTTAAAAAAAAATCTTATTAGTCATTTGTGAAATATACGTTTGATACATAGGGGTTTTAAAATTTTCATGAAGACTGTTAGCCTTTTGGGGTAAAGGCTTCAAAGAAAATTGTCTACACAGAAAATCTGAACTAATTTTATATTCGAATGAATATTCGACCCTGGTAAACTCCAACACAGCACCCTTCTCAGCTGGCACACAACGTTGTTTTAACGTTCAAATAACATCATTTAGACGTTATGAATGTCAAATGGACGTTGTTTTGACGTTGTGTGCTGTCTGGGTTTATTACATTACTAAGGTTTAGTTGGTGTACCCAACATCATATCATTGTAAAGATTGGTATTTAACTTTCTTTCCAGATATTTATGGTAAAGAAGGCTTGGAGAAGTTGTGGCATGGATGGTGTGATGGCTATTCTGCTATTGATGACGTGTGTTGTGATAGCTTACCCAAAATCAAGTGTCCAACTTTCATTTTACACGGAATGAAAGACCCCATGTTAGATTCCTGTCATTATAAATATCTACATGAAAATATCAAAGGTTCAGAACTTTACATATTTGAAAACGGCAAACATAACATTCACATGAGATATCATGCAGAATTTAATGAACTGGTCACAGACTTTATCAGGAAAAATAATACATCCAAGCTGTGATGATGTCAGGATAACATTATAGTTCCACAAGAAAATTTATTATGAAATCTTTACTATTTGTTATCAAGCAACGAAATTTTTGAAGGCGACGAGACCAGCCTCATAGTATCAGCCTACCCCAACATCGATAGTATTTTTATGGGTTTCTTTACATATTTTGATTAGATTTTATTAGATAAATTTTGTAATATTTTCAATGCATTTATACAAAGCTTTTTTGTAGATTTTTATTTTATCGTTTTTAACTTAAGCTAAAGCTTTCTGCTTTGGTGTTAGTTGATTCGGTTTTTAGGTGTGTTTTGATTTTTTAGAGTTTTCTTGAGACTCTTGAGTATTATTTAGACATTGTTTGTCCTTTCGGTGAACATTTGTTGGAATCTCTTGTTAACCTTTTCGCAGTACATTGAGCAAGTTTCACAACTATTCTCTTATTTTTTTCCTTGTAGATAAAAAACAAATCTTAGGCCAACCAAACACCAACAATGAAGCCACTTTTTCTTGATGGCGAACAAGTAGAACAACACTTACCATTACTCGATTTGTTGGATGGCATTGAGAAAAGTTTTGTCAACTATTCCAATAAAATCGAAGGACTTATTCATCCTCAACGATTAGTTCTTAACGTCCAAAACAATGATTTATTTTTCGTCAAACCGGTTGTATCAACACCTGACAAAACAATTTGTACCAAACTCCTGACTCTATTTCCCGAGAACGAGGCCAAATACCAAGTACCGTCACACCAAGCAATCGTTACTGTTTTTGATTCAGACACAGGTTCACTCCAAGCTGTCATGGATGGTGTTGCAGTGACCGATTTGAGGACAGCTGCTGCAAGTGCAATAGCTCGAAAGCACTTAGCACCTCGGGGTAATTCAAATATTCTAGCTATAGTGGGTACAGGGCATCAAGCTGTCAGTCATGTCAAGTTATTCCGTGCTGTCTCAGGTTACAAAGAGATTCGCGTGTGTAGTCGAAGTAATCCTCAGAGAGCGCAACAATTTGCAAAGCAATGGGGGATCAAAGCTGCTTCCAGCGTACAGGAAGGTGTTCGAGACGCAGATATAGTTGTCACTGTCACCAAATCTTCGGCACAGCCTGTTGTCTTATACGAATGGCTCAAACCTAACGCCTTAGTTGTCATCGTCGGTTCACCCATATCAAGTCAACGTGATGTTGACAGTTCTACAATGTTGAACTCAATAGTGGTTGCTGATTCTAAACCGGGTGCTATGGAAACGAGTGGTGACGTAATCCAATCAGGATGTGAAGTTCATGGGGAACTTGGGGAGGTCATTGGTGGAAAAATGAAAGTTGGTTTCGATAAAATGAGAGTTTTTAAGTCTTCTGGTCTAGCTGTGCAGGATTTAGTTGCTGGTAAAATAGTTGTGCAGAATTACAGAAAAGCAATTAGAGAATGTTAATGGGAAATATATTTTCTGATTCATTGTTGGAGCCCAAGTATGGGAATGTAGTGTTTTAAATCTATAGACTTTAGTAATAATAAGTATGTTTTTCTTCTTTTCGACCATATTACTTTTTAGATATTGTTATAAAAGTGAAATTTTTTTATTAGCTGAATTTTTTATACATTTAAAATCATAGTGATTATGCGAAGCTCGACACTTAGTGTCTGTGCAGTCTGGGGACAATAGCAGTCTATGCTAAAGGCGAAACAAGTGTCTGCGGATAGATACATTTAAAATACATTTTGCCAGTTTAATATGAACCAATTCAATTACTTTATTTAGAAAAAGCTGTTAACGATGAGCACATCGGTTTCGTTTGATTAAAATAATTCGGGTCCGCAGATCCCCTTTTGTTTGATTGCTCTGTTATCTGTATTTCGGGTCTTTCAGATAATGTTGAAACGATATCGCCTGACACTAGCTAGACTTATTTGATAATTTTTTATCTGTTTAATAAAAAGATATTGTTTAATAAAAAGATATACGGCGAGGGCTGGAACGTTTTAATTCATTCTGCCTTCTTCACAATGTATCATTATTATTATTCTCGTTTCAGATACTTATAAATGTTTTCACAGAAATCAAAACAACAAAAAGGAAAATGTTATTCACGTTAAAAGAATTGGAGAAATGGCTACAAGTGACCATCTTTGAGATCACGATCGCATGTGCATCCGCCCTTGTTTTTTCATTACTGTTGGCGTTGAAACTTGAAAACGTGCTAGACGCTTCATGGTGGACAATTTTCACGCCCTTATACGCCTGTGATACACTGATTGCTTACTTTGATTTGATCGTTTTCATACATTTGTACAAAGCGAACGAACGACAGATGGCGGTCAAACGAATCATGATCAACACTACCATTATACTTTTGTTGATTATTTACAAAGTGTTGCTATGCCAACAATTGGAAGGTATAAAGCAAATGAGATATTCGACCATCCATTCACCCTTGTTTATTTTATTTTTCATACTTTTAGTTCGGTCTTGTATCGTTTCCGCAAATACCTGAATGTGGTGAAGCAGGAGATTAATGAGATACAAGATGGAGCTCCTAACGAGAGTTATATCTTCAGAAGCTTATGACTGGTTTGTTCTTTCGTCTCACTTTTAAACGACAGAGAGATCAACTCAACTCAAAATAATGTATTAGATGAGTCAATGATACGTATACCATTTTACGAAGAAGCTTATTGTGTGGATTTTCATCAGCTCTATGTGTGAGTGATTGTGGACCCGATTGTGGGCCTAATTTTTTCCGAATAACGCGCTGAGTACTTCATTGGTGAGTCTTCATGGAAGAATTTGTAGGGTTATTTATGCAAGATTTGTTAATGTGGCAAATACAAAACAATTGCTAGTTCAACTTGAGACGAACTGAATGTAATGAATGTGTAAATATTGTGAATAGTATTTACTGACATTTAGTCTCAAGAATGAGAAAACGAGAAAAAAATTCCTGGTGATATCATTGCTATATTTAAACCCCTAATCCCCGTTTATCAATTTTCGAAAATATTCTAGCTGTTAAAAGAAAATTCCCTTAAGCGGCTGCATAGTGGGCACCCCCCCCCCCTGGATTCTGGGGGGGTTGAGGATTTTCAGATTTTTAAAAATAGGTGGGGGTTGGGTTGATGAGAAATTTCAGGTGGGGGTAACCCTATGTAGGTGGGGGTAACATTTTTCAGGTGGGGGTTGTCAAGTTTTCTGTATTTAACTTTGTTTGATTTTGTACTTTTTTGTCTTTTTCAACTTTCCACATACTATACTAGATAAACATATAAACAAATCACAGCACTGAAGGTTAAAAAGAGTTCATTTTTTCTCCAGTATTTTCCTTTCCAGTTTGTAGTCCTCAGGACTTTTAACTGGGATCTTTAGTGTTCCTAAAAGGAACAAGACCTCCAAATTCGAAGGTGTGATTCGATTGCGCCGTTTTGCGCATATGAGTTGGAGTATGGTGTAGCCCCTTTCTACCGGCGAGGTTGCTGAAAAAGGTGGGGGTTGGGCTGATATGAGATTTCAGGTGGGGGTAACCCTATGTAGGTGGGGGTGACCTTTTTCAGGTGGGGGTTGGAGGGGTGTTGCCCACTATGGGCTGACTTTGATAATACCTCATGGTGGGGCCTCCTTTTTATACATCACCGATATATTCAAAGATCTGATCTAATAAATGATCCGTCCCTGGTAATATCATACGTATATTAAGGAACGCTCCGGGGGAAGGGTGCTGATTTGAAAAGTTAGGAGTGCCATTTTAGAAATTTTGACTTTAGCCCCTCCATCCATAAAATCTTTCCCATGTTTTGGTCCAATTGAAATTTATTGTCAAATCTCCTTAACCTTTAGATATTTGTTCGAAGAAGGGCTGTTTACTGGCCCTCCACCAGCTGGCAATAGCTTAGAACCACTGCATGTTTGGCACTAAACTTTTGTAATCCTCCAAGGATTTTTGGAAAGTTTTCTTCGATTTTCGAAAACTTTTAATCAGTGTATTTTTAGCCTGAGATCCGATGTTAAAAATTTGATGTGGTTATTCTAATTTCGCGAGTCGGCAATATCACGTGCTTTTGGAGTTTTATTTTCGCGAAAAAGGCAAAATTTCGTAAAAGCACTACATGTTTTTTTTATAAGCAAGTGTATGCCCCTTTACTTGGCCAGGCTCGTGTATGCTTAAGTTCTCAAATCATCCAGGCATAGATTATGCTTATGATTCATGCTTATAATAATTCACCCCGAGCCAAGTTTTTGTAAAATTTTAGAAATTTTGTAAAAATTTGTTCAGATTTGGGAGCAGTGGTAGCCGTGAAATGTCTTTTTTTTACTTGACCTCAACCAAACCATTTTAAACTGATAAAAAATGACAACTTGAAAAATATTTCAGGCTGACACATATGCTTATTTTATGCTTAGGAATTCTACAAATCTGAGCCTTCATATGCTTATAAGCGTTATGCTTATAAAAAAAACATGTAAAATTAATCCGAAGTAATTTTTTTCTTAATGTAAGAAAATCCATTGTTCAGATTATAGTAGCGAGTAAACTAAACGCTGATATTTTTCGTTATTGGGCTCGCATCCAGAAAAAAACCGTTCATAGGGGGTGGAAGATATATTGTCTAGGGGTTTCAAAAAGATCCTGAAAAACTACCATATCCATGGGGTGAATATTTGCAATGTCCAGGGGTAAATTTTAGCGTCCAGGGGGTCGATTTGATGCTTGTCCAGGGGTAAAACGCGTGCTCAGGGGTGAAAAATCGAAATGTCCAGGGGTAGAATTTTTCATTGAAAAAAATGATATCCTCCACCCTCAATGAAAGATTTTTTCTGGAAGAGCCCATTCTTTTAATCGAATTTTTCTTTATCGAGTTCTGGCCAATTTTTTTTTCGATGAAATTTTTTTATAGTGTTTTCCTTCTTTCAAATTTCCTTTGATTCTATGATGAATGGTTTCCGTCAGTTATTTTTCTCGATCTCGTCAGATTGTCTATTTGTTCGATCTAATTTTCAGCAATTTTTTACGCGATCAAATATACGTTAAATATTTCTTTCTTCGATCTATAATTTTACATCATCGGTGGTTTGATCGAATGAAACATCGGACATAATTTTTTTCAATTTAATCCATCAGATTTTCTCGACCAAACAAGTTTTCTTCAAATATTCACGCGTCAAATAAATCAAATTTGGCGTCAAAAGTTTTTCAATCCCAAAAAGATGTGAATTATCGTTATCTCATTGCTCCAGTTACCCTTGGTACGCAGCTGAGTGTTCGAAGAAAATATAAACGATGGTCTGCAAATTACACAATGATTTGAATGTATTCATAATTCTTTGCATTGATCAAACCAAATAACAGAAGATTCCTGTTTAATGTTTTCAGCAATTTTTTGGAAATTCCATTATTTTCGTGATCAAGTCTGACCAAAAATCATGCTAATAAAGTGCTGACCGGACACATTCCAGCCCTAAAATACCCCTCTGAGTGAAGAATTGAGTGGCTCTAAACCTTATTAAGAATCATTCCGATCATCCAATTTAGAGAAAAAGGACATTTTTGAGAGAGATTAGAAAATTGTATTCCTTGTCTATAAAATATACAATAAAGTTTTGATATGTTTACATGATATGACCAAAATAATTACCTTACATCATGAAAAACCACCTACAACTGCAGCTCAACTTGAGAAAAAGAAAGGGATTTGTATCTTGAGATAAGAAAAATTTCAGACCCAAATTTGTATCTCAAAAATAATCAGTATCAAATTTCCGATGTATTCGGTTCTGTCTACGGGGGCCAATCGGGGGCCAATGACCACAAATTCGCCATTATGGATACCCAGATGACAAATCCAGGTGGCCCAGAAGCTTAAAATATTTTCATTGCCATAAGGAACAAGAAAAATCCCAAGAAAGTTAGTCCACCGAACGGATAAGATACTTCCTCAGGGTTCCCACAGATTTCAAAATTTCAAATTTAAGGAGAATTAAGGAGGATTTTTCACTTTTTTGAGGAGATTTCTGTAGAAATTTGAGGAGTTTTTCATATATTTTTAGAAAAATTGAGGAGATTTTCTTTTCAAGATAAAATGATACTTTTTGTTGTTAAAAAAGCAACACTGTACTGTTCAATAAAAAAATTGGGTAATGTTTTACATCGGCATGAGCCACACATACCATAGGGGTGGTAGCTCTTCCTGAAAATGACCTTTAAAAAAGCACAAAAATCTTTTGAGATTGTCTCCTTAATTGTAAAAATGAGCTTTTTACGAATTAAACAAAGGAAAGGTAATTGTCCTGAGAGGGGAGCAGTGGCTCTAAGTGTAAAACTACAAAAACCTGAAAAGATTTTTAAATGTAGACATGTTATAACAGCATGAACCAATAGCGGCAATAGTCTATTTTTGAAATAACGCCCTTCATTTTCTGAAGTGGCACCCCCACCCCCAGAGTTTCTAAACTTTTACTTCGTAATTGATTTGGGCAGGTATTTTATGAAGAGGAGAATATGTAGTGGATAAAGAGTAGATATATCCTTGATGAATGGAAAAGGGAAAAAGAGGCCCACCATGGTTGGGGCCGACTGGAAAACTTTTTAAAATCGAACTGGAAAGATACCGTAAAACATAAAAGAAAAAGAGACAAACTTGAGATTTGCTAGATCAAAAAGAAACCCAAATAGTTTTGTTTTTGTAATGCGAGCGAAGCGAGCGAAAAAATTGAGTTTTTGTATGTTTTGAATAACATTGTTGTTAGCAAATTGCTCTTGGGGTGCAGTTAGGTTTTCATTCGATAAAGCTACATTCTACACAAAAAAAACTTGTAAATTAGCAAAACTTCAAAGAAATTACCAAATAACTAGATTGCGAGGGAAGCGGCGAGCAAGACAAATTGCAAGTAACTTATTATTTTAGTAAAATTGGTCCTGGGCGGCAATTAAAGGGGCATGAAGTATAATTTTTAAGATTGGGGCGTTTTAAAAACCTCCTTTCGCGCCCCTTGCCCTTTAGCGCCCCTTAAAAAAGCTTTGTTGGGGGGGGGTCGTGGCCCCCTGTCCTTGCCAGAACGCCACTGATTTCGAGATATTGAAAAACAATGAGGAAATGGAAACATGATATTAGAGTAAAGAAATATGCGAGCGAAGCAAGCAAAAGATTTTGCATTTTATTCTTGAAAATAAATTTTCGAAACATCTAGAGTTATCATTCTTCAATGTGGTAGCTCTCGAAACAAACCTTTTAATTCTGGGAGCAGCTTCTCAGTCTTTGTCAAGCTACAACACTTCTGGCCATTAAAAAAAACTCCTTTCAAAATTAATATGCGTTCCCCTTTTTGTTCTGCTTTTCTTGCCATTTCTTACAAATGCGATCATTTATGATGTTATGATCATAAAATACGAGGAAAGATAAACAAAGCAACGAACTAGTAGATCTAGATCGGGGAAAATGAAAGGATGGACTTACACAATATCATATAAATTTGAAAGTTAAGCTTTTTTTTTAATTTTACTTATTTGTGTAGCCTGATACAATTTGAGGATATATAACTAAAATTTCACTTAAAAATAAATAATTATTCAAAAAACAAAAAAAATATTTTACAAAAATTCTTCCAAAAACCCTATAAAATCAATTACATAATACAGACGATATGCCCTCAAAAAACTTGAAATTACAACATACTAAAAATTTATACAAACCCTACTTTGGAAGCAAACTTCACTCATTTGGTAAACTATATTAAACACCATTAAGTGAATAAACTTAATAAAAATAGAAAACGATAAAAACTTCACCAGGTTTTATTCCTTGGAGGATGATAGTAATCAAAATTCTGAAAACCGGAGGCCACAAAATTGATCGATTGCTGTCTATTTACTAACTAACGCGGATTTAATTTCCCGGATAAGTAAATAAATCCCATTATTGGTTGTCAAAATGGAGAGTTAGGCTAGTTTTCATTATACCTTCATGCGACTGACAGTTTATCTGATGACAATAGACGATATCGGCTTTACCTGAAAATTCAGATTTGAACCCCGAGAATTCTCAATCTTTGTGTGGAAAATATTTCACCGTGAACACATTTTTTCGCGCAAAGCATTGTGGGCAATTTTCGGAGGTCAAATCTGAGTTTTCACGTTAAGCCGATATCGTCTATCATGAACTTTAGTGTAATAAAATAAAAATATGATACCTAAACAAGCGTTTTCTCAAAAAAAGAGGATTATCTATGAATCATGAATCTCCATGAAGAAAGCCATCGTTTTTTTTCGATGTCCCTTTGTGAGAGGGCGGTCACGCCATAAGTGAAGGCGGAGAAATATTGAAACACAAACACAACCAATCCGACGATCAACACACTAGCTGCTTTCACACCGTATTGAAGGATTGGAAAATTCCTGTAACGAAGAAAGTAAAGAGGGCGTTTACATCCACGAAACTTTTAGATGAGGGATGTCGATATTAGACCAACTTACGGTACGATAATGTAAAATGTAAAATAATATAGAGAAGTTTTGTTTGTTGATCATTTCGTACTTACTTGAACCAGACCGAATGAACATGGTCCATCAACATCGGTATGAGTATGATTTTGAATATCAACGCTGGTAGATAATTGTGTAAGAAAAGGGTTCGTTCTACAGGGAAGTATGGTAACCAGTTCAACAAGAAACCACCGATCAACAGATAACAACCGATCGAAAAATTATTCCATTCAGCTGGAAAAGAAAATTTGAAGACATTTATTTAAAGTAGGAAAACCATTACTTCAGAATAAAGATTACTGTTTAGTAATCTAGTGTCTGAAAACACAGGCCAACACTTCACCAGTGCCTTTCTGGAAGCAACTTTGTAGCCTTTAATTGTGGGGGGGTGTCACTTTGCAATTTTTCGGAAAGAAACAACCCAATAGCATTATATAATGCAAATACTTTCATTTTCAAACAGTTTCAAAAGGGTTTTTGGGAAAATCACTTAATATTGACCCCCACCCCATTTCATGGATTTTCTCCCAGAGTACCTTCTTCAGCAAGGCGTCAAGAAGAAAAGTGTACCAAGGACTCCTACAGTAATTTCGATGCAGAAGACACTGTACAGTTTGACCAAATTGAAATTTGCCTCTTCAGCGTTAGTCACACAACTTATGTGCTACTGATGACATCATTGAATATCAAAAATCTGATTTTTATTTCAAGTAAAATCAGTACGAAAAATTCACTCACCATTATCCAAATCATAACACTGTCGTTTTCTCCTGAGTAGATAGAGTGCCAACAAAGCCATATAGATTAGCAGAGAGATTGCTCCTAACCAATATACAATTGGATTGCCAATAATAAAGATTTGTTTCTAAAGAGACAAATAATCAGATTTCTCAAAAGCAGCAATATCACAACATGTTAGCAAAGTAGGTGACTGCTCACTGCGTTGAAAATTTCGCAAAATCCTTCAGTCAAGTTCTTCAAAATGTTTTATTCATTCGGTTGTTAAGAAATTTTATAAGATTTCATTCCCTAAAGAATTAACAACTATTAAGTTTCGTAAGGAGTTTGAGTTCATTATTATGATATAAAAAGAAGGTGTGCCTCTTATGTTGACAAAGCAAAATAAACAAAAGAATTTCCCAGTGAAAGCTTTTTTGTTTAAAAATTCTATGTATGAGCAAATGGTCTAATTGATGTCTTTTAAGCTAGTCATGTTTTAAGAAATTCTTCTTTGATACATTTTATGTGATATAGAAAGGACGAGGACATCTCAACAGAGCAGAACTAAGAAAAATAATTTCTAAAATTTTGTGTTCTCGCGGCGCGGGTGTAGAAAAAAGTCTTTCGTCCTTTTGATTAAAAATGCTATGAAAGCAAATGGTATAATTGATGTCCTTTAAGCTAGTCATGTTTTAAGAAATTTAGAACACAACAGAGTAGATTTTACTTACATTGGTGTATGTATCAAGCCAGTAAGCAACTCCTTTCAACATGAGTGGCCAATGCATAGGTTTGGACGCAAACGCATGCCCGTTCGTTAGATCATTGTTGACTTTGAACATTTTAATCTGAAAATAATCATCGTATAATCTACAGTAGATTAAGTAAATATTCAGTGGAGTCTTCATAAATCGAATACGCACGGGGAACATAAATTTACTCCAATTTTGGGAATTTCGAGTTATGGAGAATATATTAGGAATTGTTAGCTGAAAGGACCAGAAAACTTGTTCGAGTTAAGGAGAAATTCGAGTTATAAAGGTTGGAGTCATGAGGACTTCACTGTAATTGAAATTATATAAGGGTTCTCTGAGAAATATCCTTCCATTCGGCGAAAAAATATTAGTTGCGAAAAAAAACTCAATAGTCAATACCCCAAAATAATTAAACATATACCCGATTTTAAGATGACATAATAAACTATTTCGTCAGCACTTGTATCCTTATGAAAAACAAGCTTTTTGACCACTGTTACCTGATATTCCAAGAATTTCTGGAAGAAAGACATGGCATGTGTTTTACCGGACACTTGATATCGTTCTGCATGTTCCGATAAAACTCTTTTCGCTTCTTCGTCTGACATATCTTCCGCTAGTAGAACATGGTATGAAATAAACAATTTGTCATTTACAGGACAAAGAATTTAATTGAAGAAAAAAATCCCGAATAAGTCAATGTAAACGGCCTTATGGTTGGATAACTCGTTTTCTATCTAATACTCTGCCAAGACAAATTTTAGTCTCATACTTTAAAAGGCGACTTACGTTTTGTGACATTTTGATTATGTTCTTCAACGTTCCATATTGATTCTTGTGTGTTGATTCTTCGGTCTGTTCCAACCTAAACAGTAGAAAGAAAATGAAGGTTCGAACGAATGACGCTGTAAATTTTAGCTCTAGTTTAGACAGCCGACTTTATGCCCTGCCTATTCTAGTTGTTAAAATAGGCAAGTAGGCAGAAAGTTGGCAGTTAAAATCTTTGTTTGGAAAAGATTGAAAGAAGACATTGCATTGACTTCAAAAGAGGGCTATACATTAACTTTAGACAGCCAACTATTTGCCAGCTTTAATTCACAATTAGAAAAGGTAGGGCGAAAAGTGGGCTGTCTAAAATAGAGCTAAGCATTGATGAAGTTACATTTTTATAGTGACCGAGAAGGAGAATGACATCGCCCTTACAGCTGTATTTTGCATCTGGTAAATTTAATGACATGAGCACGTACCTCGTATTGTCGAAATCCCCATTCTGGAAGAGTAGATCCTGAAACCTACAAATTTTCAAAGAATAACCATTAAATATTATAATAATAAGACGTGTATGTTTAGATTGAAATAATTTGTATTGAAATCGAAACAATTTTTAGTTTCTTAGCACTTGTCGAGAACAGTAGTCTTTCAACGCGTAAAGCACTAGTCGCATGTGTTTAAAACTGAACACATACGACATACGATGTCTTTCATATAGATTATATCTACTAAAAACGGTAATGCTCGAAGAATCATACATAAGACCATCAGAGTAGCTTGGTGGCAGGGGGATGCCCTCCCCAGCGGCCGAATTTTTGGGGACCTCGAAAGACAAGGTTCGGAAAACTAGGCGCCTCTGTTTACTAATTTTGGAGTCCCTTCGATCTTTTACACACTTAAAACCAACAGTTTTCAGCCAAAAAGAGTGAGAATACCCAAAAATATTCATGCTCACTCTCTCGCGTCATTTTTACAAATATATTTGACTTTTAAAAGAGGATACCAAAATTCCAACGACCCACCAATCTACTGCATAACACTAACCTTAATAGCAGCTGACGTATTGACGTGCACAAATCTGACTTGTGATCCGATAGCTCTCCACAGTTCACTCTCATCAGGATTCACAATCTGAAGTTTCCAACCATACTGAGCATCCATGGACACATTGTGATCTACATATCCTGATATTTCCATCAATGTCGGATTCACAGGAGCGCCTACATCGTGGCTGAAAACAAGAGAAAGTATATATCTTCGTCGAACCAAGATTTCTTCAAAATCACCAGCTTCTTGGTGTTTAACCCTGATCTGCAACCTATTATATTTGGCCACTTATTACTTTGTATCTAGAATCTAGTCATGTCAAATCTCGAAACGAGAATCTAATAAATTTAAGCGCATCACCTGAATCACAAACAACAGGAACCTTAAATATCCCTCCCGTCAACGATGAACCAACCAACCAACAAGGTCATCAACATTCGCCGTCAATCACAACCCAATCAAAAGAATAGTGCACTCCTCCAATACTTAGCTTAAATCTGTATCTGTTTCCCAAAGATGCTATGAAGAAATATATCAATCGAATCCAATAAAGAAGGATTTACCTACTGATACCACGCCCAGTCAAACCATGGACCAAATGGATGACATCACCATTCTTTACTGGTCTTGGTGGAAAATCTACTTTCAACGAATCGCTATGAAAAATACAAATAAAAGAGTTGGTTCAGAACCTTACGTTGAAATTTGTAGTTTTTAGAACGAGAAGATACATGAATAAATACTCAGACGTATTTGTCAAAAGTGAATTTTTGTGAATTCATGGACTTGATTTATTAATTTCGCCTTAGCGAAAGTATTACAATCAGCATTCTGCGGCGGTGAGGAAAAATAATTAGAAAACTAAAGTACTTGATACGGTGGACGAACTCACTAAAATCAATTTACAAATTACACGCTCGTATAACTACGGACGACTTTCGCAGATTTTCTTTGGATTACGTCATATATCTTTATGTTTTTAGATTCACAGTTTTGATTTTTTCTTTATTTTCTTATAAGCATATACTTTATAAGAATCAAATCAATAACTCTTGATAGACGGTGACATACCTTTCGGTTATTAGTTCTTACAAAGTAAACAAGGGATGGCGCACAATATGAGCATATTCATTTTTCTTATAAGCATTTACTTTATAAGAATCAAATCAATAACTCTTGATAGACGGTGATATATCTTTCGGTAATTAGTTCTTACAAAGTAAATAAGGGATGGCGTGCAATATGAGTATATTTATTTTTTATAAGCATATACTTTATAAGAATCAAATCAATAACTCTTGATAGACGGTGAAAATCCTTTCGGTAATTAGTTCTTACGAAGTAAACAAGGGATGGCGTACAATATGAGCATATTCATTTTTTATAAGCATATACTTTATAAGAGTTCTTAAAAATCAAACAACAATTGTTCTTAAATTGGTCTTATTTTTTTAGCGATTTAAGCCTCGTTGTTCTTGTAAAATTGTTTCATCAAGGCTCGATGTAAAGTAGATTTCAGATTAGCTTCAATCTCTACTTCTTGTTTTTCCCATGCAGTTCAAATCCTAGGCGGAATTTTCGACTTCAAGTCGTCTTGTTAAAGTTCCTTTGCTTCTATCATAGTTAATAGTTAATAGTGTAATAGTGTTCTCTTTCAACTCTGATTCTAGCTACAAAGTTTCTTTTGATCATGAAGCTCATTTTAAAGCTCATATTGATGAAGGGAGAGGAGTGGTGCTCTCAAAACAACTGGGATATTATACTGGTATTTCCAGTGGAAATGGAGTACATGAAGTCCTTAAAGAACCTGATAACCACACCTGTCCGGATGTTTGACAATAAACCAGTTATTGATATCTTTAAATGCATAACATGTGACTTGTTGCTGTGCACTACTCCCTCTACCATCTTCGTATTTCACTGGATACAAATGTTTGTGTGAATGCAACCAACACTGTTTTGAATGCGTGTTCCTTAATGTGATATGTGACCCATAAGAAATAACTGAAAACAAAATGTAAAACAAAATCATACAAAAACTAAATACAAAGTCAGTTTTTATCAAGATATGTCTGAGAAAATTGGAAAGTCCATCTAGAAATATTCAATAAAAACTTTTGTTTCTGATTTAAAGAATGTTCAGGTATTAAAAAAAAAATGCACCAACTCTTGCAAGCTAAAATAATGATGAACAACATGAGAAACATATACGATTTAATAAAAACAAGCAGAAACATGTACACTAACTTTGTGCTTGGTTTTTAGTGATCGATTCTAATCCACCCTATAAAAACAGATATTAACAAAATATTTCACACTGTTTGGACAAGAGTCGCTAGTGAAAAAAGACATGATATGCAAAGATCTCTAGAGGAACAAAGTTTCGAATATAGCAATTTTGAATAATATTTCTACAGATAATCGAGATTTTTTGTACAATAAAAATTATAAACAAACCTCTAACGTCTTTTGAAAGGAACTTGACATCAAACCATCATGAAGTCCAGTCTTCTGTAGAACTGACAACATTATGTAAAACTGGCCAATATACAACACAATAGGCATCACAATCAGGAATATAAACCTTGCTGTAATATGTTTGTATACGGATTTCTAAATTGAAAGAAAAAACTTGTTGAGTTTCAAGAGATCTACCATCCTTTTCCTTGAATGATGCATCAGAAGACGGGCAAATAAGAAAGTATAAGTTATTCAAAACGTTTACAATGAAATGTGTTACCAGCAAACTCAGTTCCATGGTAATCAGCCTGGTAAATGTAGTATAATACATAGAAGTTGGCAGGAATCGAAGGTATTCATTATTGGCTGAAAATACCGGGGTAAAATCCCTCAAAGGCTGTTTTTGTGCTACTCTTTTTTTGAAACTGGGACTTTTGGTAAGTCCATATAAATGAGATGAAATTTTTTTTGTCCACTTTAGGCACAAGGAATCACTTACTACAGGAACTGTTATATCTCCAACTAACAACCATAACTCGTATCCAATCAAAGCTCCAATAACAATTATGGATAACACACCAGCATATTTCACACTGAAATTTTAGTAAAAGTTTTTAAGATAGTGTTAAAAAGATTCTTTGATTTCTTTTCGATGATTAGAATGGTGGGGAAAAATGAAAGAGAAATTTAAGGGATATTTACCTTACTGCTCCAGTGATCGAGAAGCCAAGAAGAAATAAATACTTCCACCAGTTCCATCCAAAAGGCCTGAAAAAAGAGGTTACGTATAAGTTTTAAATGGTGAAGGTTTATTCAAAAAACATTTTCCATCGTAAAACGTTTTGAAGTTAAAGTTATTTCGATGTTTGGTATATCGTGTACAGTACTGCTTTTTGTTGTTAGTTCTTTCCGGATAAAAATAAATCAATTGAGAATATTTTCTTGAATCAAACCTTGAGTGCTCCTTTAAAAATTTCACGTATGAACAAAGCAATGCACAAATGAAAAACACCAAGATCACATCTAGCAATACAAATCGTCCATGAACAACCAGTGAATTTTCTAAAGAAAAATTTAAGCAATTTATCACCATAAGTGGTTTAGAGAATTTAAAATGGTTTATCAAAATTTACAACCTATTTAAAAAAAATACAATCCGGGTTTCTACATGTACGGCTTCATAACAATCAGTTCAATAGTGAAAAGTAATGTGGTCATTTATACTCCCCCCTCCCTTTTCTGCTTCATCTTACTATACTAAATGAGTTTATGAAAAATTTGAGTAACGCAAGATGGTAGCTGTTATTCTCAAATTTTGCCAGGGGTTGATTAATTAATCTAAATTAATTTATGATTCTTTAAAAGTGTTTTAATTCAAATTAAAAATAGAAATCATTCCTAAGGCGAGAACAATTTAATTTGTTGTTTTACGGGCCAAGCTATCCAAAAAAGAGGGTCAGTCGATGAAAAAATAAAAATAAGAGTAGAATTTCACCTACAAAATCTCCTAAAAAGGCAGCAAATACACGAATTAGAAAATAAAAAGACATAAAAAGCTTGAATTCATAAAAAAATGAAAAATTGAACATAAAATTCTCAAAACCTTGGAAAAACTACCAAAATGAAAATTTGGCAGTCTGTAGTGTAGAGCAATGAAAATAAAAAAGGACAACTAAAATCAATTTTATTTTTACTTCAATTTTTGGAATTTCAAGGTTGGTCCAGGTCGGTCAGGCCCGTAAAACAACTAATCAAATTACTCTCGCCTAACAGTTTTAAAGGAAAAATGTATCACCAAGGCAAATTATCAAATTTTTCCTACCAAAACAAACAAGTAGGGCACCAACTACAGCAAACCAGTAACTACTCGAAAGTTCCAATACAATCTGAAACATAAGAAATGTAAATCATTAGTGCAAGAGAAGTATTTACATTAGTTTATATTGAACACTGAAAAAGAATGCAGCTATTATTATTTAATTTTCTCTGTTTTGCACTTGGTTTGTTCTTAAGGGCATTGAAACTTTATCAAAGCTGTATCATTACAAAAAAATGTATCCGAGGGTCTATCAAATGATTCAAAATAGTTCACTTCTATCAAAATATCAATGACACTTAAGTGGTTTCAAAATATAACAATAGTTTTAGTTAACAAACCTCGTAAATCAATGGCACCAGAAAAATACTGAAGAAGCTTGTCACCATTCGCAAATACATAACACTTTGCACTTGAGAGTCTGGCACCTCTAGAATATAAAAATAAAAGTACTCTGGAAATCTTCAAGAAGGCTGTCAGGATAAGACCAAAAAAATATGATTTACAATATACAAAATTGCATTTCAGAATCTAACTTTCACAGTTTTGCCCTTTTCATTCATTTTCTGCAAAAAACTTAAATAATTAATGGTACAGAAAGTCTTTTACCTTCACCAATCTTTGGAAAGTTAAAAGATCCGTCAAAACCAGTTAAGTATCCTAAAAGCAAAAATTAAATAATACAAAGTAAACTTATAATTCTGATGGCAAATGGTGGAATATTAGAGCAAAAAGACGTTAAAAAGGCTGTTACTTAACACTTCCCCTGAAGCCTGGCAAAGAAAATCAGAATCCTATCTTAAAAGTAATAAATCTGATCAATGAAAGGATTCAATAAGGAAGTTTTGGTCAGGTAACTAATGTAGCCCATTTCTCTACAATTGTTTAGATAGGTTTAAAAAGCTTGAAAAAAGCAATATACACCAATAACGACTCTTTGGAATCATCAATGCTTAGGTATTTTTGTTCATTGACTGATGAACTCATGAACATTTGAGGAGCGATGGCCAAGCGGTCAAGGAATTCGAAGTTCGAATCCCCGCTCCTTTCAATATTCCGTTCAGTTCATAGATAGCCGAGCCAGCTGGCCTTGGACCCCATGAAAACAATCGAAAGACTGTCTAAAAGTCCTAGATTACTGAGCTATCCATGTAAAATATTGACTCTATCTATGACAGGCAATCAAAAAACAAGCTAGCTAGTTGGCACTTTTAAAAGGTGTCATACCTGCAGCTGCAAAGAGCAATTTTCCAAGTGGAGGATGCACATCAAAGAAAAACCGCTCTTGCACAAAATATGATGTGAACTTTCCATAATGTAGCTCGTCAAATCTATAAGATAAGAATTACTGTATGATCACTCTCCTTTTTAGATTCTCAAAGTCATAACACAAGTTTGTTTAGTCCTTTGGGGGAATATGATTATTTGAATCTTCATTTCTGACAAATTACAAAATAATGATGACAGTAATAATATCATCTTACACAACAGCATTTGGCTTTGATAACTTGTATAAACGCACAGCAGATGCCACACCAAGTAGAAGAAACCATGTGAGATCAACTTCAGGAGAGATGGATGGCGTTTTGAAGTTCCTTGTTGACAGGTGGATTGGCTGGTCTTTTGACATCTGATTTTTGTACTGAAATTAATAGGGATAGGGGATAAATAAGAAACTTCTGAAATCTAGATTTGTAATATGACCGTGGATAAATAAATATTCCAGGAAACCTTAAGTTTGGATAATGTCAAAATGGTAACTTTTCATGGACAATGTCTGTGGTTTTAAATTTTTGCAAGTGAAGGAAGAGGTGATTGGAAATTAACTTATCACAGTTTGTACTGAACAAACTAATCGAACTCAAGTAGTCCTTTATGAGATTGCACCACCATTCCAATAGACCTTTACTCCAGTTGTTTTTTTCTTTTGTTTACTTCAAAGGAATTCAGTTGTGACAATAAAAATTGACGGCAAAAAGAGCTGGAGTTAACGCCAAACAAAAATGTTAGTGCGATCTCTTAAAGGACTTGCTTCCTAAATTTTAAGTGTTTCATTGGGAAATTACTTTTTTATTTTCTGGTTTACAGATTTGCTGACAAAAATAAATTGCAAAAATTAAATGATAATAAATTGAAATCAATGAAATCAATTTTTATTCTCCCGACCCAATTTGATCTGTCAGATAAAGGAATTTTTTTTAGAAAACTTCAATCTTGAATTCTGTTTCTTGAATATACTGCAATTGTGGTATATATGAAAAATGTAAAAGTGATGTTTATACCGCAATTGCAGTAAAAAATTACTACTGCAATTGAGGGATTTCCCTGACTGACAGCCCCAAAATATGAGTCGGTTGGTTGGTTTCTTAAATCATCGGAAAAATGCGCTCTGAATATAGGCAGTCACACTGCTAGGTCTGAAAACATCAATTGTGAACACGGTTGATGTTTTTTATCCACAGTCTATCATTTTTATGGACAGTTTTTTCTTTTTCTTGACTGTTGATGTCTTGAAATAGACAGCCAATACTTTTAATGAACTGCCAAGATTATTTAATTGACTGTCGATTGATATAAAAGATCGCAGACATCAACAGTCAAGATAAAAGCTATCGACAGTCAATATCAGATATCGACAGTCAATATATCAGACATCAACAGTCAATATCAGATATTGACAGTCAATTAAATAATCTTGACAGTTCATTAAAAGTATTGGCTGTCTATTTCCAGACATCAACTGTCAAGAAAAAGGAAAAACTGTCCATAAAAATGATCTACTGTGGATAAAAAACATCAACAGTGTCCACAATTGATGTTTTTAGATCTAGTAGTGTCAGGTGGTGCTAAAATCATTGGAAAAGGTTTGTTCAGGCGACAAGAATTATAGAGCGCGTGAGCTGCAATGTGATTATTTTGCATATCGCAACTGCGCAAAAAGCAGTTGCGTAGCGCAAAAATCTTTGAAAATTGCGGATAGAAATCTTAAAAACAATATATAATCGATAATCAAAACACTGGTTACACTGAATCTACTAAATTCTTTGAATAATATTGCTAAAAGATCTCACAAATTTTCCGACTTTCCAACTAGAAAAGGGTAGGATTTTTAAGATGAGGAAAGTGAGTCGGTTGGAGGATGCGAACACAACTTATTTGTGAGTGGTCTAATTGGACATTATGTTTTGTTTCAAGCTTTCGATTTTTATTAATTGTCTTGGGATCTTCAACTTGATTCAGGTAATTCTCACCCTTGTTTCAAATACATTCTGTAGATGACTGATGTTGTTATTTCTGAAACCTTGATTTCCTAATGTGACTAAAACTGTTTGTCATAGCAACTATCTAGTCTTTTAAATGTTTTAAAGATAAAACCTTCTGAGTAAAGCTGTTTAAAAAATCACTCTACCTACCCTAACTTGGTCTAATTTCAACACCCCTCCTCTAATTCCGACATCCTCTTGCTTAGTGGTCAGTGAGAGGAATAATCCTGTTTCAATCATTGATTCAACCTTTCATATTATATATTCCTTTCTCTAAAGAAAGGTGTCTGAATTTAGACGAGGGATGTTGATATCAGACCCCAACTTACGGTACTTTGCAGAACCAGGGCAGATAGTCCCAAGATAGTCCCTATGAAGGATACATACATAGCGTCAACTGCTCAAACTTCAGTCAGGACCTCCTTTCACTTTATCGATATTACGCAAAACGGCAGTGTGCGCTAAATTATCTTGGTTTCGCTTTCGATTTCAAGCATAGGTCTTAGCAACAGGGCGCGCGTACATAGCAACGGGGCTGGGTAGAAAAATCTAAACATAGAATCCAAAAAAACTACCGATCATCGTAAAGAGCACTAAAAAATACCCCCTTTCTATGTTTAGATTGTTCTACCTTGGATTATAACTGAATATATCTTCAAATAACTTTTGTCGCTTCAATTCTTAGATAATGAATAAGAGAGGTGCGCTTAGCTACCGGATGCGCCACAAAAAAGTTTCTCTCTTTGAAACTGATTTGCTTGAAATATAAAATTTTGCCTATTCCATTGGAAAGAAGAAATATAAACTTAAATTTTGATGGGTCATTTATCTGATTCAGTTCTTTAGATCAAAAGTTATGCTCAATTGAATAAAAAAGTTACTTTCAGAAAGTGCCCGAAAACGTTACAAATCGACCTATCAAATTTCTATTTTAAATTTGGCAATCGCAATAGCCTTTACACGATCAAGAGCATTTTTCAGTAATTAAACACATAAATTTTGAAACTGATGGGTCGAAAGGGTTTTAAATCTTCATCAAAATCATTTTAATTTACTTTTTACCCAAATTTTTCACAGATTTTTGGTTCTAGACTGGATTATATTTGATGTATTTTTATGAATTTTACCAGATTTTTTGGCTTTTTTCGACGAATTTTCTTCCTTTTAATGTAATTCAACCTTCCTTTATACAACAAAAGGTCATTTAGACAGCTAATTATCATTTTTGATGGCTGAAGCAAAAAAACTGGTGCATCGTGTAATTATGCTTCTGTTTAATTTGATAGGTCAATTTTTAACGTTTTTAAGCACTTTCAGAAAGTAACTTTTTTATTCAATTGAGCATAACTTTCGATCTAATGTACCGAATTCATTAAATGACCCATCAAAATTTAAGTCTATCCTTCTTCGTTCCAATGGAGTAGGAATGGTTCTTTTAAAATTTTTAGATTTCGAGAAAATTAGTTTTAAAGAAAGAAACTTTTTTGTGGCACACCCGGTATGTTGTGCGCAGACGATAAATTTATGTGTATTTATCTTGTATATTTTTAGTGGTATTTATCCAATGAAAAGGATTTTGACAAGAAATGCACGGCGCTGACAAAATATGCACGGCATTGATTATGACATCATTAAATATGTCAATGTCGATTCAACACCCGCTAAAGAAAATAATTTGTAAATAGTTCTTTTTATCATGAAATTTAAAAATACAAACAAAAAAAGGATCAAATTTAATATTAGTTTCCTATCTAGACTATAATAGCGTTAGAATACGGTAAATTTTCATGAAAAATATTTTGCAATGGCGGTACCCCCAATCGTGCCCACTGGAAAGAACCTGGTATACCACGTGGATTAAAAACGTACGGAATGAAACCCAACAGAAGGCTTTCAACCAGATTTATTAAGATAAAGCTATAATAGGTTCATTACTTGTGGGTTTTAAAACCTACCTGAACCTACATAAGCAAAAACGAAAGTTGTTGCGAAGGAAAGAGTAAACGGTTTGGTTGTATTGATCAGGTATGTTTTTATTCTATCCGAACTAATGTTATAAAATACTAAGGAGGCCCTGACTGAACTTGGGACGATTGGTCGAAACATGGGACTGTTGCATATCTGGTCTGTATTTTCACTTACTGTAAAATTGAAAGAGAAATCGTGTATTTTTAAATACGCCGTTCCTTAAGTGAAATCAATAAGGCCGACCCTAAAAACCGGGTGACGAAAAAAAAAGTCATGCGGGCGGCCGGGAAAATTTTTTAAGTCCTTTTCAAGATTTCTAGTCAAAAAAATTAGAAAGAAAAAAAATCATCTCTCTGGGTGTTAGTGTTAAAGAAAGAACCGGGTGTTTCAAAAAAAAAGTGTATATACAGGTTTGGATTGAAATTGTGAGAAAACTAAAAATGTTACAAACTGTTACAAAAATATTTTCACCGTTAAAAAGAAGAAAGGCCAACTTAAATTTTGAGCTATAATTCTTTAAATTTGCTTCACGTATTCAAAAGACATGAAGAAAATTTGTAAAAAATCATCTTCAAAAAGCGTCATTTTTTAGAAAAAAGTTCTTTTTTTTCACTCATTTAATATGCATAACACTATTTATTTGATCTTTATCATTCAGAAAGCCTCCTAGACAAACAAAGATTTTCTTCACCCATTTAATATGCATAACACTATCTATTTGATCTTTAACGTTCAGAAATCCTCCTATCCTAGACAAAGAAAGATTTTCTTTGCTCATTTTAAAATGCATAACACTATTTATTTGATCCATAATGTCCAGAAAGCATGCTGTCATGCTAAACAAACAAACTTTTTTAAGTGTTTTATAGCAACGAGAACGATGAAACAGCCCAGCTGGCACACAACATTGTTTCAACGTCCATCTAATTTTCATAACGTCTTTTTAACGTTATATAAACGTCGAAACAACGTTGTGTGCCAGCTGGGAGTTTAAATGAGTAAAGGTTTTTAAGAAGAAAGTTTCCTCTGTTATCTATTTGGTTCTTATGAAAAAAAATGCGGTCGGGTGACAACGAAAAAAAATTTCACCCGGCCGGTGGACCGGAAACTTTTTTTTTTAGAGTCGGCCTAACTTTGGAGGTTAAATGGTGGCCGAATTGCCTTCCCATGTTTTGACAGATAGTCCCAAGTTAAAGCAGTTGATGGTAGCTGTTAACTTCACCTCATTAAAAAGCGAGAGAGCTCCAAACCAAGCAAAGTTGAAAAACTTTCCCCAATACCGTGAGGTTGGGTAACTTGCATCAGTGGAGGCCGCTAACAAGACCCTGCCAACGCACCGGACTGTCCGGTGTATTTGCCTGGTGGCAAAAAGTATCCTTTTGCTACACCGGCGTCAGTCCGGTGTTGCATACAGGGAATTTTGGACGCTGGACATTTATGAAACAAAAAATTAAGAAACACAGGACGCACTGGACTGGTCATGTCCGGTGTTTTGATTGTCTGGCGGAAAAAAATATCCTTCTCCGACACCGGACATCCGACTTCCTTAAGTCGGTGTAGAGAATGTCCGGTGGTAAAAAAATTGTCATTTCACACCGACTTTCGCGTGTCCGGTGTTCCTTAAGTCAGTTGCGTCGACAGGGTCCTCTGCTAACATGCATACCGTGAGTGGTCCTAAATCCGACACCCCTGCCTAAATCCGACCTGCTATGAAAAAATTTCTGTGTTTACAAACATTCCCTCTCCAAGTTGAGTAATAAACTATATTGCAAGAACTCTCGAAACAAAACGTCTAATAAGATGACTAAAATGTCATGATGTCAATTAAGGTGATAAAAATAGTGTGAGTTGTAAAAATAATTGCCTCTACTATTCTGAATCTGTTGCTTGCGTTTAAAACGTTAACAATTTTGTAATAAAAAATTATATTATAAGAAGTAATTTTTAATGTATTGGTTCAATTGGTTCAGTGTATCAAATCTCTCAGTTTAGTTTACACTTTGGTATCTTCATTGCGTCACAGCGAAAGATTTGTTTTTTATTTTAGTTTGTATCTTCGAAAGACCCCATTGGATTTAGGTAGGGCTATCGGATTTAGGACCACTCACGGTAGCCCTCAAATGAATGACCTGGCTGGTCATAGAACTTTTTTCAAAGAGGCCACCCTGTTGAATAATTATGTAGTCCAGCAGAAAAACAATGATAAAACCATGCATAATTATTACAATATGCACGATATAGTAATCATGCATGGCTCTATCATTGTTTTTATGGCTGGACTACATAATTATTCAACATGACGTCCTCTTTGAAAAAAGGTCTATTAAAATACATCTACGCAGCTCCGCTCGTAGCTTTAATCGACCATTTTTGTTTTGATTTAACTTTGTATTTTAATGACCAGCCAGGTCTTTCATTTGAGGGCTATACATGTTAGCCTCTGATGCAAGTTACCCGGTTCTCACATTGTTCAAAATTGGAAAATTGGGGAATTTTTCATTCCAATTTTCCAAAATCAGGAAATTTTGATGTTCTGTTTTTCCAAAATCTGAATATTGGAAAATATATTTTGAACGAAAGAAATTGTTGGCTGATTTAACTTTGTATTTTAATGACCAGCCAGGTCTTTGTCTTTCATTTGAGGGCTATACATTCAGCTCCAAGATGACATGAACGCAGTCTATGAGTGGACTGGATTGAATAACATGAAATTGAATGGACTTAAATTTGAACATCTCAATTATGGTAGAAATGAAGAACTTAGAGAACTCTCCAAATACTTCTCTGATACCCAAATGGTGATAGAGACCAAGACTACAGTCAAAGACCTTGGGATCACTTTAGATGTGGGTATGACATATGACAATCATATAGAAAATGTAATCGACAAAGTCAAAGGTATCAAATCATGGATATATCGAACTTTCAAAACAAGGGACCCTACTACTGTAATGCTGACCCTATGGAAGACATTGGCAGTCCCTCACATTGATTACTGTTCACAGCTATGGTCACCATCCAAGAGAAACCAAATGCAACAACTAGAAAAGCTTCAAAAATCATTCCTAAATGGAATATTCTTTTTACAAAAACTGAACTATTGGGAAAAACTTAAAACTCTAAAACTATACAGTCTGGAAAGACGTAGAGAAAGATATCAAATCATCTATACTTGGTATATCTTAGAAAAATATTCTCCAAATTTCAACCACTCTGAGAACAAAGGGGGTATCACCTGCTACAAAAAACCAGAGGCTCGGACGAAAATGCCACCTTAAAGAAGTAAATTCTAAACACAAAAACATTTGGAGAGGCTCACTATCTGAAGAAGGACCTAAGCTTTTCAATTCTCTCCCATTCTACATTCGTAATATCACAAACTGCACAAAAATTAAATTCAAAAGACAACTTGACCTTTTTCTTTCCACACTGCCGGACGAACCACTGCTCCCAAATATATTATCCCTACAGGAGAGCGGATTTGAACAGTGTGAGAGAAATGGTGAATCATCGGATTTCCAAATTGGATGATTGAGAGACTCAAAAAACCCATCAAAAGTATCAAAAGTAAGTATACATGTTAGCCTCTGATGCAAGAAGTTACCCGATCTCACATCACGGGCACGGGGTTAATAATATAATCCAATTTTTCAAAATTGGAAAATTGGGGAATTTTTCATTCTAATTTTCCAAAATCAGGAAATTTTGATGTTCTGTTTTTCCAAAATCTGAATATTGGAAAATATTTTGAATGAAAGAAATTGTTGGCTGTGTGTGTATAGCAGCAAGAATAGACCCTTTTTCAAAAAGAGGCCACCCTGTTGAATAATTACCGTGAGATTGGGTAACTTGCATCAGTGGAGGCTAACATGCATAGCCCTCAAATGAATGACTTGTCTGGTCATTAAAACACAAAGTTAAATCAAAACAAATATGGTAGAGTAGAGCTGCGAGCGGAGCTGTGTAGTTGTATTTTAATGACCAGACAGGTCATTCATTTGAGGGCTATGCCAGTATGGATTCCACAAAATCTCGCGCCGAAGATATTTTTCCGTACAGCAAGCCTCACGCCAAGCAAAATTTCTTTTGTACCAACATTCATTTTTCAATAAGGGTGCAAGATGGGAAAAGAGGCGCATGCGCCAACATAATTAATAAATTGACGCAAGCGTAAGCGAGAAAAAGCAAATTTAGCCAAATATGAAAGCTAAAAATCAATAGGTTATGGAGCGAGTCATTCACGCCGAGCTGGAATTATTATTTTACGCCAACTGAAAATCAAACAATCTTTGTAAGTACCCTTACGCCAATGCGCAAAAAACGTTTCAGTTGTACGCCGAAGATCTTCGGCGTTAGTTACACGAAATCCATACTGGATTACTGGGAGCTATGCATGTTAGCCTCCACTGATGCAAGTTACCCAATCTCACGGTATGTAGTCCAGCAGAAAAACAATGATAAAACCATGCATAATTATTACAATATGCATGATACAGTAATTATGCATGGCTCTATCATTGTTTTTATGGCTGGACTACATAATTATTCAACAGGACGTCCTCTTTGAAAAAAGGTCTATTCAGTCCGGTCGGCAGACAATATCATCCACCAGGATGCAAGTGAAATTTTTCAATCTGCGGACCTAGACGGGGGTTCGGTTATTATCAGTTAGGGTTAGGGTTGGAGCTCGAGAGTCACAATATAAGGCCGAAGGCCTTCTTAGGGGCATCCGTACCCTGTACCCTAACTTAGGATCCCGTAGAGGGATCCTTGTAGGGGGGCACCGGTAGGGTTGGGAGCTTTCTTAATAAAGGTCTGTAAATTACACGCTATAAGTATTTGTGAGTGACAACTTTCTGCCGTGTCTCGTTGGCGCAAGCGGTTAAGCGTTGGGTTTGTAAACCAAGGTTACTCGGCATTTGGTGGTTCGAGCCGGGGTCGGAGACCAATTTCACCGGTACGGTCAAATTTCAGAAAAATACTTAGAAAACGGTTAGAAACACTAGAGAAAGTCAGAAAATCAGGATAGAAGATAGGAAAGTAGAAAATAGGGGGAAAATAAGAGAGGATGCATCCTGGTGGATGATATCGTTTGCCAACCTATATTCAGTCAGCAGGGAAATTTGGATGGTAGCATGGTAGCTGTAGCCTAAATCAAATAAATTTTTCCTGTTATGGTTTTTAAATGCTCATTCTTACCAACCTTTTTCGTGCTCTTCTTAGAGACTTCTTCAAATTCCATCTTTGTCTTTACTTTGTTTCTTAGTTTTCTGGTTTTTGTAGTCTGATGAAGGAGCGTGGCTCAGATTTTCATGGAAACGCTCATTTGAAAAAGAAAGTATGTAACTTTCCAAATTATTTGATGCACGGTTTCTATGTGATATTTGGTTTGATACAGATGATAACCTTCAATCAAGAGAACCTTATAGAAACCATACTATAAATAGAGCTTTAAAATATGGCCTGTGACACACTAAGTTTATTCTGAGAATTTAGGCATTCGGTAAAATATCGCTTTCACGATTCCGTATAATGGCGGAATAATTCCTTCCACTTTCTTTTTAGTAGTTGGGTCAATTTTGTACGAAAAAGGAGCAACCATGGTTAGTTTTATTCTAAGTTTATCCACTCCATCAGCGAATACTGTACTTCTTAACCTATCCACAAATTGAGACCTATCTTTCTTCTATATCAGAGTCACACAATTTTTGGGCGAAACTTTCTAGACCTACTTGATATTTTAATGTTTCGTACCATACTATCCCATTTCAGTCTCTCGTACTTCCCGAAAAGTTCCAACATATCCTTCGTGTTATGAACACGAATATCGATGGCAAAACCAAAATTATGTATGCCATGACAAGCATCAAAGGTGTTGGTCGACGTTTCTCAAATATCTGCTTGAAGAAAGCTGATATTGACATGAACAAGAGAGCTGGAGAATTATCCGATGAAGAGGTTGAAAGACTCATCACCATTATGCAGAACCCACGTCAATACAAAATCCCAGATTATTTCTTGAACAGAAAGAAGGATATCAAAGATGGAAAATACTCTCAAGTAAGTATATTTAATGCAACCTTAATATCATGACTACAATTCTCATTGTTGACAGAGTTGGATGGCAATACGTATAAGGAATATTATTATGCATTTGTATACATTAAGCAGCAGTTAATGGTTAACTATTTGTTTGAGAAAGCAAGAGTTACATAAAAATGGAGAAGCTGATAATCCCTTAGCTACAAAAACTGTTTCAGAGCTGGTGAAATGATGTTTATGATGATTCGTGGATGTGACTGAATTTATGATATGGACAAATAACATTATTATTTCTTTTTCCATGGAAAGATTATTCATTACCTAAGCTGTGTGGAAGTGGAAATAGAAATATTTGGAGAGTTGTCTCAAGACAAAGTTACTTGATGTTGAAATTAAGCTTTGATCAATGAATAAATTTTGCGATCAAACTGGTTAGAAATGAGATGAGAAGTGTTATTCTTTACAGAGATTTCATCTGGCATGTGAATGATTGTGGCATTTTATCTGTGTCCCTTGGAAAGTTGAATTATGCAAATTCCATATTGATATTGTTTGTCAGATATTTTATTTTACATGAATCCCAACTATGGAATGCTTTGTTTGGGGAATTATTATGCGCATACCTTCCTACTTTACACCTGAAAGAATATGTGTCCCCTTAATCCTGCTGTTGTTGAGAGAAAATCTTCAAAGACTCGGTTTCAGGCATCAAAATTACTTTTGCCAGGGATATTATAGTTTCCAACATAACTCAATCTATCTATGAGTTCATTAATAAAGCTGGGGAAGTCAACAATTATTACCCCCAAATATATTAGATTAAATCTAAAAACAAGACTGCAAGTCTGCAAGTGTATATTTGATTCCGCACGTCCATCTTTAAAGCAGAGAAACGCTGATTTTGGGACTGCTGATACCAGCTAAACCCCTTGTTTAGACAGCACTAGAATTTAGGTACCTTATCAGCTACAAAATGAAACCCTCTCTGTTAGCTATCCAAGGATATTGGAATCAAAAAATGACGTCTTTCAAAATAATACAGACTAGTTCTAGAAATAATTGCACGCCTAATCTGCACCTTTCTACAATTTTTATTTTTTTAAAGCATCATAATAATACTAGGCTCAGATTTGGAAAGAATTTAAGCAAATGCTAAGCATTTTCAGAGACTACATTTTGTGGATTTGGCTGGAATTTTACAGATGGTTCAATGGTACAATTTTCAGCACTTAGTTTTCATGCTTTAAGTTCAACAGTGACAAATTACCTAACAATCATCTTTTTATATCTTTTTTATTCTTATCAATGACACAGCCAATGATGATTCCTTTTAAACCATCTTTCGTTTGAAATGATAATGTAACCATTTATAATCTGAGGTTGTGTAAATTTCTTTATAATTTGTAAGGGAATCGAGGTCCTTTCTTTTTAATACTGGTATTCTGCTTTAAAATTCTGAATTGGATTTCGTTTCTTTCCCTTCAGGTTTTGGCTAATGGATTGGACAACAAACTTCGTGAGGATCTTGAACGATTGAAGAAAATTCGTGCCCACAGAGGTTTAAGACATTACTGGGGGTGAGTTTGACATTTTAAAACATATATAAGGCTAGCTTTGTCAGAAGCTTGTGCAAAAGGATTTTATTTACAATGATTGTTCCTTGGGTGTTGAAAAATTATAAAAGAGGAGTAGCCTGGTGTGACAATCTGTCGCCATGGCTATTGGTCAATGGTCTAAATAGTATGAAAAGCTGATCAAAAAAGAAGTAAAAGCATACTAGCCGTCCCAGCGTCATCTGAGACAACTTTCTCCTTGAGCTTTGCTTGCAGTCATTCTTGATGAATTAGATGTATTTTTACTTTTGTGAGAAATGAGTAAGCAATATTTCTTTTGACTGTTCAGTTATGACTAAGTTTATATTCTCAATTATAATCAATAAGAGCATGAGTCTGGTAATGTCACCCAAATAGGTGAAAAAATTTGGAAAAAATAAAGTTTTGAATTTCACTTTTATTCCTGGATAATTCTTTTATTAATGACTTCAACTTTCAGAAAACATAAGTATCAGGGCTTAATCAAACTGGCTTGGTCCATAAATTTAACCTAGAGTAGTTATAATCAGACAAATTTGGCAAAAAACTCTTTGTAGTTTACACTTTATTTGAGATAAAATATGCATTATCTAATACTTGTCTTAGATTTCAGTTCATGGCTAATATATTAAGCTGCATTGAAAAGCAATTTTTACCCTCCAGTATGGCATATTTTTCAAATTCTGACACTTTTTTCAAAATAAAATCTAAAATACTAAAAAATATTCCCATAAAGTTTGACTTCATGAAAAGAAAACTGGCTATGGTCATGTAATTTCATTCTAGATTTGAAGGACTCATCACAAGGCTTCCAAAAAACCAAAAGTTTGCTATATTTCAGTTAGCGCAATAAAAACTAGAAAATGAAACCTTGTTGGTTGCGGACATAACTTTTTGTTAAATTTGATTTAAAATCAGCAATAAACATTAAATTGGGTTATTATTTGGCTTTTAATACTTTGCTGTACTTGAACCAAAACTTAATCATTGAAATTTGTTGTCTTGAAAGGTCTTTGTAACTATGATTTCCTGAAAATTGAAGATTTATTTGTAAAAGAGAATCCAATCATACATAATTTTTTGTTAAAATCTAATCTTAAAAGCTAAGATTTGAGCTTGACATCAACTGTTGTACATTTTCATAATCATTAAATATGATTTTTCCTTGAAAGTCACTAAACTTTTTCAATAGAAAGGGTTAAATGTATAATAATGCTGTGTTGCGGACATAACTTTTCTTCTTAGGGTAGAACCATAGAACATTATACATCATTAATTAAAGATTTTGGAGTGTCTTTTTCTATTGCCAAAATTTAAGGAATATTATAGAGACTAAATCAATATAAAACCAAAAGATTTGGTTTGGTTTGATTTCAGTTTTATTACATGTTTTTCTTTGAAAAGAATAAAAGAAGACTTATCAATGATATTAGAACTTTCTCATATTTCTAATAGAAGAACGACCCTCTAGAGGACACAAAAAATTAAAAAAACAAGGAAATGCATGGTTTTTACAAATGTAACTCTTTAGTATTGTCTAAGTGTTAGCATAACTGCTTAAGGGGGTCAAAAATCTGATAAAATACTTCAATAGTTATGTCCGCAACAAACAATTTGCTACAGAATATGACTCTGTTTTGAACTATTGGAGCAATTCTAACCAGTATGTAAGTGAATGTGTAGTAGATTATGTTGTGTGAACACTACACAATGAATTTAATATGCAAATTAATGCATGATTTATCCTTTATTCAAGCTCGCAGGCTCAGAACCATCATTTTCAAAGAAACAAAAAGGTTATTTTTCTGTTAAAATTTTAATTTTGGACCTCAACTTGGCATCAGAGTATTTGTTTTCTATTTCTAATAGCCTAAACATTACTTCCATATAATAAAACATCATGCCAGCTTGCAAATACACTTCATCAGCAACATTTTAGATGAAATAGTTATGTCCGCAACATGAAATGCATATGATATGAGGTGAAAAAACTGAAATCTTGCCAATGGAAAATTATCAGACTTTTTTCTGGTTTTAACCAACTTATAATGACCTCAAATGCAATAATTTGTCAAAGAAACCTAAAAATGGTGTTTGGGGGCTGAGAAAACTTCATGATTTGTTGCGGACATAACTTTTTGTTGCGGACATAACTAATTTTTGGAGAAAACTATTTTGTTTCACCGTCTCCCAACAAATAGCCTTTGGGACTTCAAATTTGTATAAAATGACCCCAAATATGACCCTTGATATAGAAAAATGATTCAGTTGAGTAAGAATAACTCGTTTGAAAATTTAAAGGATAAAATAATGTGCGGACATAACTCAAAATTGTGAACGGAAATTGTACCCTGTTCACTTCAAAATGGAATCTTTTTCAATGAAGGACAACTGGTATTTTAGTGTTACTTGGTTTGGTTCTCTAATGGATGGGAAGGGTTAAAAATCAAATAACTATAGATATTAACACTTCCACTTCTCTAGCAAATCAATTGTGTGCGGACATAACTTTGTGAACGGAAAAAGTTATGTCCACAACTTTTTGCATTTATTCTGGGAAAAACTTCATTTTGAAAAATCTTTTTGTAGATTTTGTTTTTCATATCCCTTGGCTGTAATAAAAAGAAAAATTAAGTATGATCAGACATGATTGGCCTAGATTATTAAATAATGAACTTAGACAATTTGCTAAAACCTCATTTTCCGTTCACATTCTGATGTAAAAAGCTGTCCTGAAAAAATTGTGTACTTTGTAAAGTGAAAAAAGTGACTGTTTAAGCTTGCCAGTATCAAGACTGATAAAAAACATCAGCTGGTATCATTATTGCATACACCTAGATTTTTCACTGGAGCCTTAAAGTTGAAAAGTTAACAAAACCGAAAATGGGTGACATTAGCAGACTCATGCTCATAAGCATTCCATGCAACAGGTCGAAAGCCACAGACCAGAAATCATCTAGTTGGCAAATTATGACATCATAAAAGTGCGAATTATGGCGTCACTCAGCTCTAACTTGATTTCTGATTTTCCTTTTTCAAGTTAGAGTTAAATAATTTTTTTTTTTTTTTCACAAAAAGTTGTTTCAGTTATTAACTCAGACTTTCTGTAGAAAAAAAGTTTAAGAGTTTGGTAACACCCTGAATTTTGATCTTTTACACTTAGGAAAAATCAACAAAATGAAACCCTTTGCAACAGCAGCTGTCTTACTTATTCAGTGTGTCATCAGTTCTTTCTTTTACAGGCTGCATCGTTTGAGGCGTGTGATAGCACGCGCACACCTCCACACACACCTAAAATCTTTGAGGAGAGTGATTAATCACACACCATAAATTTGGATTTTACTACTTAAAGTTATGCATAGCACTCCTTATCACACGCCTAAAGTACTTTTTAGGAGTGCGATTGATTGACCACACGCCTGGAATTTTCAAATGACAAAGCCTGCTTTTACACTTAGGGAAAATCAACAATGAAACCCATTGCAAAAGCAGCTGTCTTACTTATTCAGTGTGTCATCAGTTTAATGATTAAAGGATCCTCACGAGTTTTAACCCAGTTACTATATTTGTCTCTCAAAACACATGTTAATTTCTAATTGAAAATTTGTTGACATGTTGGCTACAGTGAGATTATGGCCTATGACAATTTCAATTCCTGTAAAAGCAGGTAAAAGATGCTTTTTCCCAGAAACACTGCATTCCACCTGAGACATACCTTGTGATGATTCTATTTTACCATCTTTCGTTTGAAATATTTATGTAACCAGAATTCTTTAACTGAAGGTAATGTCTCAGTCGGATTATAATAGGCTCCACTGAAAAGTAACAAATTTCATGAAATTCATGCAAATTTGGAACAAAGCATCGAATATGGACCAGACTTGCCTAATACCCTATGGATTGAGATTAAAAGGAATTGCCTAGAATTTAAGGCATAGTCCCTATTTCTGGACATATAGTGCACAGCCTATAGGTCAAATGTTTAAGAAAATTTCAAACTCCTTTTAGGCCAAAACTAATCATAGTATCTAAAATCTTGCGCAAAAACTGTATAGGTACTGACTGAGAGTTATTTGATGGCAAAGTGTCAATTCATGACCTTTTTATTATCAAAATAGAGAAAATCGCCACTTAAACATCATTAAATAAATCCCTGCTCAGTACAGAAATTGGCCATACTCGCTTGATAATCTTCGATGTACTAATTTAAGACTAAGAGCTTTCAGATCCTATAATTGGTTTTGGCTTGAGATAGTTCGAAAAATTTCCACATAATTTGGGCTCTTGGTATTTAGCCTAGGTCTTCAATAAATATGGAGTTAGAAAACAATTCTAGTTGAGAAGTTGCTAGTTGCTACTTTCGAGTTTCAGTTGGGAAGTTGAATAATTACCGGCTACCGAAAAAGAATAAACATACATCAAAAGTACGATTTTGAAAAGTAAATGTAATATGAGAGTAATATATAACACCTATCATATGCTCATTTCCCTTAAACACGTGGGCTGAGAGCATGAAAAGCCATTTCCACCGTCAATTCAGATCCATTTATACTTCCTGCATCATATTGAGTATAAATATAATTCTTGTTGTATTTTTGTAATGTCATCAAAATTTTTATTAAAAAGTGTCAATTCCAATGATAAAATGACAAAAGAAAGTGTTATTATTTTTCTAGTTCTTATAAACCATCTCTACGAATTTTTTCGAGGCTAAAATGACCCTCAAATCATATCCTTTTATACAATAAGCATCACTTGCAGTATCAATATTTTTTTGGGAATTTGTTTGACAATCGTTGTATTTAAAGGTTTTGTCAATATTTTACAAAAACGTGTCATGTTGTCAGCCAATGACGATGGCTTCCCATATCAAATACACAGGGTATTAGTCATGTCTGGTGTTTGTTTCAAATATGTACGATTTTTACCCTGACTGTAATCAGTAATTGTCATTAAGGTCGGTCAACTTGAGAATTTGAAAGCTCTCAAGGTTTTCTTAGTTTTCCAGACTGATAAGTGTTCAAAGAAAATTTGAGTTAGCTGATTGTGACACAATCTCTTTTTTTTATTTTTAGTCTCCGTGTCCGTGGTCAACACACAAAAACAACTGGACGTAAAGGAAGAACTGTTGGTGTATCCAAGAAAAAGAATTAATTTCTTTTTGCAATATAAAAAAATCGAAAAAAAATCACAAATGTCTCTTTTTTTGTGTTTTAGACAGTCAAGAACACCATCAAATTATACCACAAAATATCAATTGCTGACGGGATAACAACAGTCGCGCTTTCTTTAAATAATACTTTAGGCGTACAAGCTTTCGCGATTTTCGCGAATTTTTGCCTTTTTAGCGAAAGTAATTGTCTTTGAAAATTCTTGATATGGTAATTCGCGTAAGTTTATGTTCGCAAAAAATTCTCAAAAAAACTAGAAATCTATAAAACCATGAAATTGTAATAAATATCAAATTTTGGGTATTCTCAACTTCAGTTGAGCTAGAATCTGACAATGTATGAATGTGTGTGTGTCTGTCCGAAAACTTTGGGGCAGGCTGGAGACTTCAAAAATAGTCGGATTTTGTTGAAATTTGTCACACTTGTTCCTTGGGTGAATATCTAGGGGTGTTTTTTTTCATTTTTTGAAAATTTTCATTTTTAAGGCGGCTATTAGGTACCCGAGAGTAGCCTAAAAAATGAAAATTGCTTGCAATATATTGCAGTTATTTTCTGACAAAAAGAAGTAACTTTAAAATTTTTAGCTTGAAAGAGCTAACTTATGTAGATTTTTCCAAAATCAAGATGTTCAACTCCTTTTATAATTCGTAGATCTGTGATAGTGACATTTTATAGTGTCGTCATTATGAACTCGACAAAAATTAAAATCTTTTTATAAATAAAAATTTTCGCAAACATTCTCGATCACTACAATTCATGTTTTTCCCAACCTCGTCCCCGTGGTATCAGGGGCTTTATTTACGTTATTGATTGACGCCAGGGTAATTATCTAGCGCTCAGTAAGCATAAAAAAAGCTGATGGATGATACACAGGGAACGAGGTTAGTTTTCTCCCTTGTTTTATCTTTTCTTTCTTTTCAAAACAACATAACAAAACATTCGAAAGCGCATTCGTCAATATGCAATGTTGTTTTTTCTCAATCGAATGTAAAGGAAGACAAATATTATGGCGTCATATACTGGACAAAATCGAATGGGCGAATTGGAAATGCAGAACGGCAAGTCCAAATGCAGTTTTTGTTTTGGAAAGGCAAATTTCAAGCCGAATTCTGATACTTTAATGGGATAAACTTTCGCAGGGATTAAGTCGCGGATCTGAGTGTCATCCGTGAAAGTCCGCGAAATTAAGTCCCAATGGAAATTTGGAAGGGCCTCATTGCGAAATATTTCTAAACAAAACTCAAAACATGTCAAATAAATACTATTTGAATTGTTACTTGCATCAAAGAGGCGCTAATAATGTGTATTTCAACAACCAATATGCACGATTTGACAGTTAAAGTCACAAAATCGTGAAAATATTGCCAACCAATAGTGCCATCCGCGAAATTAAGTCCCCCCCCCACGAAATTTTTGAATTTCGCGTATAGGCCCAACCGCGAAATTTAATCCCCGCGAAAGTTTATCCCATTAGAGTATATCAAACTAAAGTATTTCATTTCAACCTGAGACATACCAACTTGATGCATTTCAACCTGAGACATTCCAATTTGATGTATTCCGACTTGATGCATTCCAACTTGATGCATTCCAACTTGATGCATTCCAACTAAATACATTCCAACTTGACAAAATAAAAAACCAGGACCGGGTTTTCAGGTCTAGATAATTTTTTCGTACGGGTATTTTTGACATGTGCGTCTTATTTCCCGCTTTCCGTTTTACGTAATACAAATTTATCCAACTTTTGCCACTTGCATCTCAAGGCCTTGCTTTGGGGGATATGTAAATGCTGAAACTTTCATATGCAGCAAAGTCGCTGGAGAAAGTTTTTATATATCTTCTTCAGTACAACCAGTCAGTTTCCGTTTCCAGAACAGGAAATATCGGAAGACCGTCTTTCTGATATATACAGTGCAGAAAAAAATCGGTGAAATTCATACCCTTACAGTGCATTTGACATTTTCGAGCAAAAATTTGCAATTTTTCCCGGATTTGCTGAAAAAATTCCACCCTTACAGTGCATTTCTGATATTTTGAAAAACATACCCTTAACCGCCCCACATACCCGTCGGTCAATTTGCCTGACTGCCCCTCCCCGGGAGTTCTTTCAAACTTTAATTTTAAATTTTAAAAACGTACAAAACGCAGACCAGATAAAAACAGAAGAAATCTTTTTTGCCGACCGTCAAGTAAGCAGTTGCGTTAAGTCGGAATGCGTCAAATTGGAATGTCTCAGGTTGACATGCATCAAGTTGAAATGCATCGATTTGGTTGATTTGGAATACATCAAGTTGAAATGCGTTAAGTCTGAATACACCGATTTGAAATACGTCAAGTTGATATATCAGAATTCGGCTTGAAATGCGCCATTCTTCTTGTTCCACCTTGTTCAAAGCAACTGAACTAGTATTTTCTTAAAGTATGTAATCGACAAATGATAACCTGGCACAATAAAAAAGGTATGTCAGCATACCCAATGGTCCCAATCTACAAACGACCAGCGACAATCCGCTTGGCCAACATCTCCAAAAACCAGCGATAATCACCTCGGCTCAACATCTCATCACCGCCCATCTTCTTTGCCAAAATTAAGTTGCAGATTTTGTTATTTACTTGATAAAATCTTGATGCTTTGTTTAATAGACTTTTTTTCCGGCGAAACTTTTGAACGAGCGTTACATTTGATGCCCAATTCTTTGCATTTTTCAAGTATTTGTTTATCAGAAGGCATGATTGAATGCGATATAACAAGATATAAAAACTTAAAATTTTTATTCACCCGTGGAAAAGGCCGAACGGCGCCCTCTGATATGCCGTGATTTGCTCAGATGCAGCTGGCTGCGAGGGCGTTGGAGCGTGCGTGTCGAAAGTTAAAAAATTTAGTCTTTACATTATGAATCCCCAAAAACTATTTAATTTCCCTGTTATGGCGTGGTAACAAACGGAGAATGAAAACAAATCGAGATCAAATAAAAAATTAAAATTGAAAACATCAAAACAACATTACAATAACAAATCAGAATCATTAATTTCTTCAAGATCGCTTTTGGTTTCATCCTTAAATTGATTTGTCAACCGTTTGAAACAAGTGAGAAACATATTTGCACTGAACCGAACCACTAAACCACCACCTCTCTGGTCACGTCCTTGACTAGACGATGCTATCGTCCGTTTAAAGTAAATGCGAGAAAGAGTTAGGGCGTCAGGGCGGTTTACGGGAAAAAAGTGTAAACACTGTAAACATCTCCACCACTGCTTACTCCACCCGAATTTATCACGCTTCTCCTAAACTATTCCCTTTTTAGTGATCTTGTGTAGACGATAGGATCGTTTAGTCCTTGACTAGACCGTTTTTTCTGAATCTTTGACGAGTAGGGAGGGGGTTCTTGCTGGCGCCTGGTTCATTCGAAGCCAGACATTCAATTCTTTTTACTTTTTGATCTGCGCTTTAGGTTCAATAAATCAATTCAAACTCTAACTAAAATGGTAGCCCCAAAGTTTTTTTTCCGCATTGTAATGTATGTATTTTTCACTTCCAATGCAAAAAAAAAGTGGGAGAAGTTTGATTATTAAATCTTTCTTTAGTATTTGATCAATATTACCTACTCCTGAAAGCCATATAGTATACAAAAAACTAGCATCCATAAAAATTCTACTGGGGCGAAAATAAAAAAATGTAGTGTTTCCGGAATGCGGGTGAAAGAAAAAAGCTCTCATGATGCGGCCAGCCGTATTTTTTACTATTTTTGATAACTTAAGATCATTGAAATAGAACTTTAAAGATAACTTTTATGTACAAACAGTATGAAGTAAGCCCCCTGAATACTAATGCATCAACTACTAACGAACAAAACTTGATTTACAAGCGGGAATATCTTAACCAAATGACGTTTGATAGTTTGAACGGTCAACTTGATCTTCTTTATGTTATGATGAACAATAGATGAACCCATAGTCTGCGGCCGGGTCAGAAATTTTTTTTCACCTGGCCAGTTTCCGGAAACACTACATTTTTGAATATTTCCCCGCTATAAGGGGAAATATTAGTTAAAAAGGCATTTCTCCGATCCTTGGCTACTTACGCCCTTTTTGTGCCCTTAATAACGCCCACCCCTCTCCCGATCGATTTGTGCAGCGAGGCATTTGTGCAGCGAGGCGGAACTCTTGTCTATAGTGTAAAACCTTTAGTCAGGATTAATCAATGTGTGATTTTTATTGAGGAAATTTAACTCACCATGTGGTGCATGTTCTGGACTGTTTTGATTGTCAACTCGACTGAATTGGAAACTTTCTCTCTGATTATTTTTCAGACAGTCAGACAGCTTTAAAAGTGACTTTCAGGGATCTTTTTCCTAAGGATTTTTGAAGTTTTTGGATGCAATATTCTTTATCTTTTTTATTTTTTTTTCTCCTAAAAGTGCCATACAGTGTGCTGGTGATTAAGGAAGCATTGATCACCAACAGTGTGAGTAAACAACAGTGCTTGATCACTAAAGAGGTACACGGCAAAAATATAAACCTTGTCTGCTTGAGCAGATTGATTTACATTCTCGACAAAGAGGTCGATAAAACAAACCTTGTCTGCTTGAGCAGATTGATTTACATTCTCGACGAAGAGGTCGATAAAACAAACCTTGTCTGCTTGTTGAGCAGATTGATTATTTACACTCTCGACAAAGAAGTCGATAGAAAAACTATTGTCCGATATTTCGTACACGGCAAAAATATAAACCTTGTCTGCTTGAGCAGATTGATTTACATTCTCGACAAAGAAGTCGATAGAAAAACTATTGTCCGATATTTTAGGTTGACATATATTATTGCAAAAGAGGTCGATAGAATAAAGCATCTCCTCTTTTGTGGATTAGATTGGTGTCAAGAGATTCATATATCAACAAACTTCCCCCCTCAGCGACGAACGTACTTTTTGAATGGCCCCTTAAAGAAGTCATTGCCAAAAAAATGACAAAACGGTCACAATGCAATACCTTTGCCTTTATGATTCCAATAAAAACTGCTGATTTGGCCTATCCCATTTGTGCTGGTTTCCTTGATTTTTAACATACTTAGCTTTACTGTTCTTTTGTTATACATTTGTTAATATACATTATATACATATATATATTAATATACATTTTGTGCTTAATCTGAGGTTTACATTCAGTGTAATTTTTAAAACACACGACTACAATATGCAACGTTCCTCACTTTGACATTTTCTTGGTTATGAACCCTCATTACGCTCTTTTTTTATAAGAACCATGAAATTTGAGTTAAGCCTAGGCTTGTTCTTATTTTTTCTATTGTCTAGAATAATAGACCTACATGTTTTTTTTTATAAGCAAGTGTATGCCCCTTGGTCAGGCTCGAGTATGCTTAAGCTTTCAAAGCATCCATACATGAAATATGCTTATTATATGCTTAAGAATTATTATGCTTTTGATTCACCCAAACAAATTTTTTAATAAAATCTTTAAAATTTTGTTAATATTCGATTCAAAAAGCATTTAAATTTTTGAGCAGTGGAATGAGGCTAGCCATGGAATGTCTTTTTTTACTTGACCACTTGCAAACCTTTTTGAATAGAAAGAGATTGACTACTTGAAAAAATATTTCAGACTAGCGTATAGGCTTATGTTATGCTTAGGAAATCTGCAAATATGAGCCTTCGTATGCTTATAAGCGTTATGCTTATAAAAAAAACATGTATTGTTTCAGTCTAAGCCTGATTGTTCTTATAAAAAAAGAGTGTATGCTGTTAACCCTTTCAGTACCGAGCCCTTTTTTCTATTTTTTTAGCCTACACTTTTTTATAAGCGTATCGTAATGCCCGAAGTTTTTATCATTTTATCCTGGAGATGAGCTTAATTTTTTAAATACAGTAGAGTCTCCATAACTCGAACCTCTATTACTCGAACGTCTCCTTAACTCGAACAAATTCGTTGGCAGCATGAAAATTTCCTAATAAACTCTTATAAAAAAAACCTCCATATATCGAATGTTCCCCTTTTTTGGCTCCATAACTCGAATTTTGTTTTACTTTCCTGAACTTGAAAAATATAAGCAATCTGATTGGCTAAGAGACAAACCATATTTCTTTTTTGAAAATTTTGATTTTTGGGCCTGGGGTCGAGTTTTCATTTTTTTCAAAATCTTAAACTGTACTGCTACAATCAGACCTTTAAATAATAAATAATTCGAAAGTTACTGAAGTCGAGCCCAGTGCGGTGCGCAAGCCTGGACGGCCTCAAGTTGAAAAGTTTTTTTTTTTCGATCAAGCAGTCCATCTGCAAGTGTAAGAGGAAATATTTAGTCGCATTTGTGCGAATCTTGTTTTTATTTCGCTTGGTCATAATGAGTGTTTTTCTCTGAAAAGTGCTGACTAACCTCGTGATCAAAACATTACATCATTATATATCAACGGAAAGCTTAGACTCTCTACTTTCATTTTCTTTGTTGTTTGAACAACTAGTATAAGAGAGCAAATGTAAATTTGACCTGTGTTCTGGGTGTCTAGCACTGTACGTTGTTTTTTTGTTTTATACAAAGTTGAAAGATTTTCAACACTACTTTATCATTTATCTTATTGGGACTCACAAAGCCATTTTCCACTTTTAAGAGTTCAATCAAAAAAGTTTTCTTATTTCAACGAATTCATGATAGTATCCACTCCAGGTTTTATGTTTTATTTCACACTAGCCCCTAAGACCCCGTGAAAAACTTTAGCGAAAAATAATAGATTAAAACGATGAATATAAAAATCTTGTAATACGGAGAGAGTAATTAAGTCTTACCGCCCGAATTTTGAAATCCGAATTAGCGGGTCTAAAATTCAGGGAAAAAGACGAACTTTTATGAATTTTTGGGAACCCTGATTGACCCTTTAACCGGGTAATACACTATTCATTGTACAATTTTTTTTTATGGTATGATTTATATTTCGGTTTGAATACTTTATAGAGCAATTTTTTTTTTTGATTTTTACTAAATTTTTTTTTACTAATTGTACTAAGTTTATAATTATGAAAGATAATATACGGATTCTGTTAATGAAACTGACTCTCTATGTTTTATTTGAAACGCCAATTTTTTTGGCCTTGCTCATCATTCTTGAATCATAGTATAAGAAAGCCGTGGCTTGAATGATAACATCTGAATTTCTCTTGTTCTATCTCTGTCGTATCTGATGACTATTTGTTGATCAAGAAATCAGTATTGTAGCATGTTTAATGGTAAATTTTATTGGTTTCTCGTTAATAGTTATTTCTCAGTGCGTTTTAGACATTAATGATCATTCCCTTGATAATATAAAATCATTGTAAAATCATTGTAAATGAAAGACTACCAATAAGAAATTTAAACAAGCACAAAATGGCTGGGCTTAAAGAACTCAAAAATTAATAAAGTGCATCGAATGCCTTCACAATATTTCATTGAAATCTTTTTAGAAATCAATGAAAAAGTACATCAAGATAATACTGTGAAAATTTCAAGCCAGCACCTTTAAAATCTATTATTCAAACTGACAGGAAAGTTTTCATCTTGGATATAGTTCTTATAATTTCAATTTTGCAAAAAAAAACATTGTTTCCATAAAATACCCCTAAAATATGTCCAAAATTAGTTCAAGTGTTCTATTGGGTACAGATTCAAAGATATTTAGCAACAAAAAAACTTTTTGTGAAGGAAAGTAAGAGAAAAATTTGAAAAACTATCTACCAATAATAAACTTAGCATCTTGATGTTCTTATAAAGCTCGGAGACAAAGATGGAACGATTAACTGAAAAGACAATGCGGTGCATATTCAAGCCGCGGCTTTCTTATACTATGTTTGAATACAAGAAGGGGCCGTCCACATAGTACGTACGCACTAAAATGTCGAAAATCGAGTACCCCTTCCCCCCTGTACCCAAGCGTACGCAAATGGCTATACCCCTCTGGTAAGTTCGTACTTTTTCATTCACCCCCCCCCCTCGGTTGAAGAAAATTTCGAATTCAAATCGTTTGGTTCGGACCTTTATTTCATACATGGAACTCAATGTTTATCAAGAAACTTTTTCTTTTCGTTGATGCGTATAACAAGCGTAAAAGTCAACTAAAAAACAAGCGAAAAAGGGCTATGAAAAAATTTTCTTTGCGTACATAAATTTTCCTTTGACCCCTCCCCTCCCCCTGTACGCAAGTATACGCTTTTGAGAAGACTCCCCCCTTAGTGCGTACGTACTATGTGGACGGCCCCGAATGGTAGACTAGTATAGTCGTTGAATGAAAAACATCACACCGGAAAATCTTACTAGAGTGGTAAAATCGGGAAACCGTATCTAGAACGATATTCTCAAATTTTCCTTCTCTCTCGCGCGCTAATTCCCGTGTGAACGTTTTACCGATTATACCTAGCCAGTAGCCAGTACCCGACTCCTAAATTTTGTTGCGCGCGGTAAATAACAGACTTGTTTACAAGTCTACCCCGAATGGTAATTCAAACTCGAACGGGAAATGTTATTTGTTCAAAATACAGAGAGATTTGAATTATAGAAAGTAACTTGAGTGAAAGGGAACTGAATTTTTTGAAAATTTAAACTCATTTTCAGACATTATCAAGTATACCATTCGAAAGCTCTTGAAAAACTATATAGAAGACTTTTAAACGGTTATATCCGATTTCCTTACCTAACTCGAGTTACCTAACTTAGTTTTAAATTTTGTAGATCAGCTTGTAAAAGTAACGAGTAAAAGTATTTCCTATGATCTGCTGATATCATTAAACAGGTTAGGGTGCCAGTAATTATATTAAGCATAACTCACGTAGCTTATATTATTTAGCATCTCTCAGCGACGCTGGAAAACATACTCTCGGGTACCTAATAAGCGAGCGAGCGTTAATCAATTTTTCGGAAATTTTCCACCGAGGACATTCTTATTCGAACCCAACCCCCCTCCCCGCTTATTGATTTTTTGGGAAAATGTTTTTGAAAGTTCCTTCCTTTTCCCTAATTCTGCTACCCTGAGTATCAGAGGTTAAGTTTTCAAAGAATATATTAACCTCTGAAGACCAATAATAGAAATTTTATCGCGCATGTGTCAATCTAATCACTGTAGAAAGAATCAAAGATGAAGAGCAAATATTACCTTATTAATGTCTAGCAGACTGTATCAGTATGCAGTTTACTATTTACGAATTCCCCAGAAACCTCCAAGTGTAATTGAAGTGAGTTTCTTCCGAAAGAAATCTTTTACATGATCCCCAAATGTATAACAGTAATTACTAAACTATTAATTATGGAAATGTCACTTTTAATAGAGCTTTTCATAAATTAATTCACGAACATCACTTGCCTCGTATTCAAACAATTACCATGGTGATTATGTCCCTTGAGACATTAAATCCTTTTTTTATGAATAGAAAGTAGTTTTAATAAAATCCGCTGGGAGTTAATCACCATGGCAATAATTTCAAAACGAGGCAAGTGATGTCCGTGACGTAATTTATGAAAAGGTCTATTGAATCGAAATAATAAACAGACTTTATGTTATGATTCTCTATCACTGACTCTTTTTAAAAAGCATTGATGATATTTTTTAGCTGTGTTTTCAACGACGGGAATAAAAATATCAACTTTGAACTTCATCCAAGATCTTGGATGGTCGTCATGGTTACTTTTGTCTTCGTTGATTGCGCGATGAATAGAATCTCGATTCGTCGGCACAGCGTCAATATATGATTTTGACCTGTGCTTTTTATGGTATAATTCTGCTGTATTAGCCCCCTTTTTTTAACCTGCAAATTGTAATTTTCCGTGCCTTTGGACCGGCGAAATTCACCGTTTGCCGGGTCTGAGTAAAATCCCTGATAATGCTATATGAGTTTTTGACAATGGGGTACAAAAAATCAGAATTGACGCATTGCCAGAGGATTCTCAATGATTGATGGATGAGTCATAGAACGATAAAAGATAATATTCACAATTCAAAATTAAGAACCCACGCTCTTCATGTCCTAAACTCATGACAAAACAAACACTTTTGTAAATTGCAAAGTCTTGTTGATTTTCACTCTGCCTACATGAAGTTTTTTTCTTTCTAAGTAAAAGTTTCAATAAAGAGCTGACTCTGACACAAAATGTTACGCTGAAACATGAAAGAAAAGCGTGGGGAAAGTACTTTTGAACGTTAAACACACAAAGCAGGTGTCAAAAAATGCCAATGATGTCATATTTAACTGTTTTGGATATTTGATATATTGAAATACCATATTGACAATGAGTATAAATAACGGTATAACTTTGGGATATTTTCATCGTCAGAAAACAGGGTTTATTCTTATGGAGATGTTTGATGGCGGACACCAGAGTGTTTGAAGGGGGTTAGAACCCTTATTAAAGAAAAAATGTTTTTGGACGGCTAAAGTAAGTAAGGTTTTTATCAGAAATTTGCCATGTGAATGATGGAATTTTTTTGCGGGACTTCTATTCATGCTATTGAGAGAAAACTTTCAATCCTTAAAATTTCTTTATTTTAAATTCTTGAAAATTTGACAGTACAATCACGCAATCTTTTTTCCCAAATTCACACAATTTTTTTTAACTTTCACGCATTCACGTAAGTGAAAAAGCTCATCCATGCATTCGCGCAAACCGCTGGGGCATAGATTATCTAGGTCATGATATAAAAATGCAAAAAAATTTATCTGCTACAGTATGTGGTGACACGAAATTTCTTTCGTGGTTGATTAACTGATAATAAGACTTTTCTTGTCCCAAAATGCAATTCAATAGACCTTATCGGAGTTTTTGATTTTTCTGAAAAAGCGATGCATTGTGGGATTGTTTCGAGTGTATTACAATAGAAAAATCAAAAACTCCGATAAAGTCTATTGTAATATAAAAGTAATACAAAAAGTATTGCTCAGTCACATCCACAAAAGGTGTTCGTATGGGGAACGAAACGAGTGAATTGCAAAATTGTGATATGTTTCCCAGCTGGCACATAACGTTGTTTTAACGTTCATCTAACGTTATATGGACGTTGTGAACGTTAGATGAACGTTGAAACAACGTTGTGTGCCAGCTGGGTTGGATCATAAGAATCAGTCAGTGCAAAACAAGGAATAATGTTTGGCTCAATAGAGGATAGAAAGCAGTCAGTGTTTGTCTTTTAGATTTAAGAATAACACTTTGGAGAATTTTGAATTTGAAAAGGTATTAATTTTTTTTCAAATAAGGAACAAATTCAGAAGCATAATTTACCCATAGATTTATAAAGCCCCCCCCCGATGAAAGCCCGAAGGGTTAGATGTCGTGCTTTAAGCCATCGCAGGCAAAAAAAAGTGAATATCGCAAGAAATATAGTTGCTCTTATTTTTGGAAATATCTGCGAAGCTTCTGATTGGTCAAACCATGGAGGTATAAAGAAACAGGAGAAGTATGTTATTATAACCAAGCTCGCCCTACGATTAAAAAAGTTACTATGTATGCATGCTTATAAACTCATATATATCGTGCATTTTTAATAAGCTCTTTTATCCATAGTTGAAATCTTATTGGCTCATTTAAGCTTTAGAAATTAGATGAGACGAGATTCATTGTTTCTGACATTCGCGTAAGAAAATATTTGGACTAAAAAAAGACCTGTAAACTTGGCAATCCTTCATCAAATGATAAGATTTTTCGATCAATGTTTTCTTTAAGGTGAACTTTATTACTTGATACTTTCCTCCAAAATTCTCCAGCGACTTTATGTCTACAAATTGAGTCTGAAATCGTGTGTGCTTATGAAGAACTTTTTATTTTCTGGCTTGAGAAAATATGTTTACAAAACAAAATTTAACGGGTATATAACGAAATTGAACATAAACTTGTTTCGTGAACAAAGTTTTATTTAATTTTCGTATATTAGAAGGCTAAAAAATTCGATACTGATAGTAAGAATATTCAGAGCAAACTCGAGTTCTACTAAAAAGCACTGGATATCAAGTCGGTTTGCCGAGCTCCGAATTTCTTTTGATATATTTTCATATTAAGAAATCGAAAATTGACTTTAACGACTCAATTCCCAAAAGACAAAACTTTCCTGTTCATTCAACTCCTGTTTTTCTTTATACCTCTATGGTCAAACGCTGAAATTCTATTGTAATGTCACGTGACCTAGGTAGGATTTCCAATGTAAGTATAAGCCCGAAGGGCTGGAATCGAATCTCCTAGGTAGGATTTGAAGCCAACAAATCCTACCAAAGTTGCGCGGCCTTGAGCGGCTCGCCTGGTTTTTACACAAATGACAGATTGAAACTAAAATTTACCGCTAAATTTAAATAAAAATATCAATTGTAAACAAAGGAATTGCTGGATCCAATCTGTCGTCAAAAATACGGCACATTTTTTAAGGCTTCACTTTTTCTTGCCTGAGAAAGGTTAGAGATTCTACTCTAGCCCTTCCGGCTTTAAACTCAATGAGGATTTCCTACCTAACCACGGCACACTTTTCAGCAAAACGACGACCCAATACATTAAGGGGACATAGTATACTCTGTGGGCTTAGTATGCTACGGTTAAACCCGACTAAATTGGTAGTCGAATTTAAGTTGATTTTACAAAATGAAAATTTTCACACTTTAAGATCGAAATGATTTTCGAAACCACTTCTAATTAAAAATTCCAAAACTCTTTGAATGTTAACAACCTTGACTCCGGAGATCAAAACAAAACTCATCAACAACTTGAACCTTTTAGTTGCAAAGTTGCAAATATCTTCAAAATCTAAAGGAGTATTTATATATCGGCAAGGTTCTGAGGATTTTTCAGGTTTAGAAGAAGCCTCGTTATCCAGGCGGTAAAAGTTTTAAATTTTTAGTTTACGGCCTGGTTTTCCTAAAGCGATTTGCATTGGGCACCATTTTAAAATCGGAAAGAAGAATAATGTGAATCCAAAAATATTTTGCGTTAGAAAGCTTGAAAGTTTAACGAAACTCCTGGGTTTACATGAATTTAGGTATAGCTGTAGATGTAGAGAATACATGTTTTTCATAAGAATAAACTATGTATTAGTTATCGCACAGTGCAGAGTGCAATACGGGATTCATTTTTCGAGTTCTTTTATTTTTTGCTCCTTATTTTCACGAGCGAGTGATAATAACAGCAAAAAAAAAAGAACGAGTTTGGTTTATCGCAAGACTTGAAAAATCTACTTTCTTTTTTTATTTCTCAAAGAAATTGACGTCAAAAAATGAAGCTGTTGCATTGATCAGTGCAATAAATGAAGCGCAACAGTGAACAGTGCAAATAAAAACGAACAGTGCAACGTTTATGCACTGTAATGTAACCAATCAGATTGCAGATATTTTACATGTCATGCGATAAATAAGAATATAAGGCTTCGATGGCCAAAATGTTAAGAACAAGTTAAGAACATTTTGAGGCTTTGGGGACTCTAAAACACCTAATTTCTTAGGAAAATGCGAGTTGAATATCCAGGCTAGTTTTGTATCTTCACAGGTTTCGAACGCTGAGACGTTTTGACTCATAGATTGGAATGGCTATAGGATTGACCTAGAACTTTTGACTTTTTTAAAGATTTTATTTCAACACATTTTTGGCGGTAACTTATTGCCACCGCAGGGAGCCTAAAGCGACCGAGGATGGCATTCATAGCTTTACGCATAAGGAAGTTGGGAAAACATCTCATAATTTTGCGTTTGCATTTGCGCGTTTTTCAGTATTTTAGTTCCGCTTAACGATAGCATTCTTATTACGGTCTCTCTATTGTTTTATCATCATCAAAAAGACTTAACCGGAGTCTTTTTGATCTGATTACTCATTTTGAAATCTCAGTTTGTCTTTTTCTTATCCCTGGAGAGTTAATGAATCTAAGGAAATTTCCTTTTCTGGGAAATTCCCTTTTTATACCACAAGTAGTTATTAAGCACTCTTCATTACTCTACTCAAAGTATTCGAACAGTTATGTTGCTAAAAGTGTACATTAGTAAAATAACAAATGAAGAGTATCTTCCGACATACGCTTTTTAGGAAAAACCAGTAAGTCATATGATTCTGGCTGGGCTGCTCTTAATTTCATATGAGTTCTTCAGGCTTAAATGTCAATAATAATGAAAATGGAAACCTGTACTTCTCAGTAATTTCTGAAATCTGAGGCTCAGATTCTGCTTAATTTGTTTTTAGGTTTTGGCCAAATTTCAGCCTCGTATTCTTATGAAGGCACGGATGTCACTCTAAGTAGACTGTAAATCACTCCCTTGTCACATTTGTAAGCATTTGAAAGAATTTTGTCTCAGATGAGAGGTCACTCTTAACAAAAAAGATCATTCCTTTTGAAAGCAAATCTAACTCTATGTGTTCGTTTTGCTGCGGTGGCACCTTAATGAAAGTTATGGTTAGTATATTACTTTATTAAAAAGGTGAATGGGCCTTGATGTTGCCTGGCATTCCAAGCTCAAAATTTTAGAAAAGTAAGAATTATCTCGGCATACAAAGTTCTAAAGTTTTAGACGGGACGATAGAAAAAAATCTAACAAACTAAAGTCTATTTCAAATTAGCTGACAGTGTTGTTTTCAAACCTCAATAACTTCTGCTAGAATTTGAATTAAGTAGCGATTTTCTGCTCGTTGAAAAGACAAAATGGAGTGGGATATTGTCATAAAGAAAAAACTCAAAATAAGATCGGAAAATGCAGATTGAAAATGAAGAAGAAGAAAATCAACTTCTTCAATGATTGTGCTATAAGTATCAATTTCACACGAGTGATTCTTTGATCTTAGAACATCATTAATGTGAAAAGATTAAAAAAAAAAATTCCAACGAAAGATATAGTCTAGATATAGAGATATAGTTTATCAATGATTGACTTCAAAAATCATCAAAAAACAACAAAAAAGAGCCCTATTTTAAACCAACCAGGGCAAAGTTTTAAGCTGTAACTTTTGATTGAATGAAAAGTTTTTAAATCATTTTTCGCATTTATGACCTTCTAAGATTGAAGAGTTTTTGATACAAAAATGAAGATCATAGCAATATTCTACAAAAAGTTGATTTTCTTCTTCTTCATTTTTCATCTTTGTTTTTCCATTTTTTAAATTGTTTTCTTTTTTGATAATATTCCACTCTGGATTTTCTTTTTAACGAGCACAAAACCACTAACTAATTCAAATTCTGTCGAAAGTTATTGAGGTTTGAAAAAACACTGCCAGCTAATTTGAAATAGACTTTAGACTGTGAAATAGTTTTGGTCTGGATATCCAGGCTAGCCTTTATGAATCAAAATGCGGTTAAGTTTTTATTCACTGCATCCTCACGCGAGCAAGAAAATTAATATTGTCCGTTGTTAACAGTAATGTTAATGTTTAAGTCTTCATCAAAAGTTGAAAGAACATAAACAAACAGTTTAAGAAAAGTCACGAAGTCTGATGCAATAACAATCAAACCTTCTACTTATGTAACATTCTGAGAGAATATCAAATCGTATCGAATTCCCACCCGAATTGGGTACCACGGTAGGCATGAATGAAAAAAGAATTGACCCAGGATGGTTCGGGGGCGTAATGCAGGGCGGATACATTTTTCAAGCCCACAGACAGGGTCGGAAAATACAATAGAACCCTCGTAACAAGTATTCTTTGGTAAAATTTTGGTAGAAATTAATAAGTTCTAAGTTTTTAGTCCCGTTCTCACATTTTACACTAATCTTTACAGAAAAATAAACAATGATCCCCCTGCGTAGGATCCACGGGTCCCTTTATCATGACGTTTGATCAAAATATTCCGGGGGTAATTTATTCAGAAAATAGATATCGCCTAATAATTTGGGTGACATAGACGTTTTTGTTTTTTTTAAGAAACTAGTTTTACCAAGCAGCCTCAATGTTTCTTAAGAAATCGGCCTTTTGAGCCTTAAATGTTTCTGACATGTTTCTAAACTTTGTCAAGCTTAAAGACGCATGTCGATAATACAATAGTCTAATAGCCCCCTAATAGACTAATCTACGGTACTTTCCTATCTTCTATACTGATTTTCTGACTTTCTCAAATGTTTCTAACTGTTATGTAACTATTTTTCTTGAACTTTGCCTTGATTGGAAGGTTCTTAAAAAAAAAAACGAATTAAAAAATTTTATTTTCTTATTCTCAGCCTCAGCATGTTTCTTAGATGTTTCTTAATTTTTAGGCATTCTGAGCCTCATGTTTCTTAAAAAAAAAACGTGTAACACACAGAAAAATTTCAAGGTCAAGTTTTATATTTGATGTCGTAATACTAAAGAGGGAATTTGGCAATAAGTGGGTTGGAAGTTTTTAAAGCTGTGGCAACACTGAAAACGGAAGAATAAAAAAGTATTTGTCTGAAATTTTTTAATTTTTTAATATCTGAACCGATAATTTGTCATAGATTTCCTCAAATGATTTTTTTATGTACTTTTTGAATAATGCTCGACAATTTATAGAACTTTATACAAATTCAACACCCCCATCTCACATACCCACTTTTCCATTCCCAATGGAAAATTGGCCAAAATATCGTCACCGGTGGAAAATCATCCTCCACTTTTTGTCCCCACTGAAAAAAAATCGAATAAACCAAGCCTCACTGCAAAAGAATATGCTATTTTCCCCATCCCCGCTGAATTTTCTGACTTGAAAACAAAAGAATTTCAATCCCCAGCCATAAAAAATATGGGAATATCAATCCCCATCGAGTTTCAGTCCGTTTTTTTAACTCCACTGACTGAAAAAATCCTAACGGGTCTGTGAAGAAGGGGGTTTAATTCAGAGTCAAGACCATAATATCTAGGTATGAACTTTTTTAATACGAAAATTTCAAAGACTATAATAAATACAGTGTTCAATAAGAAGTTATTTTCTAAACTTTAGAAACAAATTTAAGACCACCACTCACACTCAACCTTTCTGTTCTATCATAACTGGTTTAAAACTTTTCGAATAGACTAGGGGGGGGTGGGGTTGGTGGTCCCCTGGAGCCACGAGGAACATTTTAGCCACGTACTATTTTTTAATAAAATTGTAATTCTACCCGAAGTTTGAACATATTCAGAAGAGCAGAACTCTAGAAAATTGGAGTTAGATATTAGTATTAGGGGTTAGTTGAATTTTCTCAATATGGAAACTACTTTCAGAAATGAAAACTTCTTTTTTGATACTACATGTTTGATTAGCAATTGAATCGTGGGCGTCAAAGCGTTAGACAAATATTACCTCACGATTAACTATCGAAGAAAAAAATTGCATGGATGTAAAACTTTATGAAGGGAAGGTGATGTACTTCTTTATGATTTATGACCAGATGTTAACCAATGGTTGAAAGAGTTGTTTATTTTTAGCTTTCGCTTTATATATTTGTAGAATTGTGGATTTACGAGGGAAAGTGTACTCTGTACCAAAATGTATCTCACGATTATCGTAGCGTATCTCTACGGCAATGAATTTTCAAATTAGCCGTAGATATCGGGTTTGTGTACAGACTAGGGAAGGTACGACGTTTCTTATACATTTCCCATAACTAAAGAAGGAAAAACCCGAAGTAAAAACAGTTTTCTTCTAAATTCTTTGACCACTACTTTTATTTGGATTTTAGTGACAAAGTCAAGAAAAAATGAAATTGACAACAATAACTTTGATGGCGTTATTTTGCGCATTGCATAAATTATCGAACGCTCAACGTAAATTGAATTTCAAGATACCAGGACCGAAATCACTCAATGACCGGATAGCCATTATAGGAGCTGGACCATCCGGTATTCACATGGCACTATTGTTAAAGAAGTTGAAATTTACTGATGTAACGATCCTTGAAAGATCGAACGATTTTGGTGGTAAATCATGGACAATAGAAAGACGTGGGGCTCCTCATGAGATGGGTACTGTCTATTTACAGCCTGATTATGAAGATAATATAATCTCCTTAGTGAATGAGTATGCACCCGGCGATTTAGTTCATTTCCCACCTGCATCAATATGGCTTGATGGGAAAGAGCCTGCAGACTATAAAAGCTATATTTTTCGTTACGCCATCCAGCACCTGAAGACTACAAATATAACTGTCATTAAGAAAGGTTTTTTTGATGCCATCTCAGGCTATATAAGAATTCATCGTGAACTGTTTGGTGTCTATGATGGTGAACATCTGCCAGAGCTGGTCGAACCAAAGGTAAATACTCGTACTTAGTTCCCTTAGATTACTCTATTTCGATTTAGCAGTTGAATGAGGTCTCTCCTTTTGAACAACAGAATATCAAAAGGTTAATTCTTGCGTGGGCTATGAAATTGTTTTAGGCTTTTATCTTGAAACTGTCGGCAACTGAACTGCATATTTTCAACACAAAGCAACAGCAACAAAAGCTCAAACAGGAAATTTAACTTTTATTGTTGTCATTCATGTATACTATTCACTCATACAGGACAAAGAGAGAGTTGATAAAACTTTTGAAGAATTTCTTGACGATGAAAATCTTCAATTATTGAAACCACTCTTGTACGCTAGTAATTCCGTGCAAGGTTATGGACGACTTGAGGAGATTCCAACAATGTACGGAATGACATGGAACACACCAAAAATGATGGGTGTCCTTTTGAAAAGACTATCTGGTGACAATATTGGAGGTTTGTCAAATTTTAGCTTTTCTCTACCTTCTTTTGCCCTTCGGAAATCTTTAATGTGTCCGAAAAAAATAATACAGGTTTTATAAAAGTAAAATTAGAAAAAACTGGTCATCTGAATTTAGAACAACAATTGAAATAAGATAAAATTTCTTTTTAAAATATTTTATCAAATCATAAAATCCATATTAACTATGAGGATTTTTCTGGATTTTTAGAAAATTCTGTTTCGCTTTGTTCTGGGCAAACTGTAGAAATTTTGACATCATGTGGTGCTCGTATCATAAGATAAAAATACCTGGTTCGGGCAGACCTTCCATTAGGATTAAGCTTTTAACCAACTATTCTTTTTTAAGGCAAGTAGGTTTTTTTAGCTAATTCTACCACACTAAGAGCAGGGCGGATTAGTAATGTTCAATAATTTCCTTCCTGATGAATAATTGTAGCGAAATCGTTTTGAAGCACGTCAACAGTCAATTTCTTTGCAATACTGAAATAGAAATAAAAATGTTACAATACTTTCTTTTCTTAGGATTCTACATGCTGAGAAACGGTTTCCAAAACCTCTGGAAAAACATTATCGAGAAAGAGGGCCTTAACATCAAATACAACGTAAATATAATCAAAATTCGACGAAGTGAGAATGACATCTTTATTAAAAACAAGGTTGGGAAAAAAGGACCCCGAACATGGGATCGCTATGATTTTATAATTTGGAGTCCGGAAATGAAAACAAGTCTCCGGTACTGGGATTGCCGTAAAGATGAAGCGTACTACTTCTCTCGTACAAGACCAACTTGGTTTACAACAGCTTTAGTTGACACACTCGGTGCAAAAAAAGGACCATCTCCTATTGATTATTGGGTAGATAATATCAACAAAAGACGTCAAGGTGCGATATGGGGACAACGTGATTCATATGCTGCTATTCGGAATTACACAGGCCCCGATTATCAATCGGGGAAATTTAAATCGGGTAATGATGATTCCCCGATTCGCACTACGGTCACATATCAAATGAATGATCGCCGACCCTCACGATTCCGATTGCGACGTAAATTGTTGAAGGCTTTACGTGATATCGGCGCAACGAAGATCAATCTAGTGGTGATGAAGACTTGGAGATATTTCCCTCGGTATAACATCAAAGATTTATCAAGGGGCATCTTATGGAGAATCTTGGAGATGCAAGGAAAATACAATATGTGGTATATCGGATCCTCTGTGTCTTTCGAAAGTGTCAAATCAGTCGTGGAGTATAATAAATTATTGGTACATAACTTTGAATTGCCAACAGAGTCGCAAAATATGAGCCCACCAAGCTAAAATGCTGTTCTAGTGTTCATTTAATCTACTTAATTTAAAAAAATGGGGAATAACTTTAAATTGTATTCACTTGTATTTAATATGGGAATTTTTTTGTTTTTTTTTTGTTTGTATTTATTGCTTAATATTATTAAAATTAATTTTGAAATTGTAGAAATTGTTCAAATATTGATACATTTAGTCGGAAAAAATAAAAATCATTTTAATCTCTGAGCTAAAAATTTTGTATTCAAATTCGTATAGGTGATAACACAAGGCTAATGATAAGTAAGGCCTATAAACCAGGAAATGGTGCCTTAAAAGATCGAAACATTTATAAAGCTTATACTAAACATTTGAAAAATTGACTAGAATTTTGAACAAATAGTGCTGTGACTATGTATGCAGTCACTACTTTCGGAAAATTTAGCTTTTTAATGTTCGATCTTCGAACTTTGACTCAACATCTAGGTCATTCGTATGCTAAAGCATCGGGTTTTGATTAATTTAAGTCACTTTTATACCTCTAACAATGTGTTATAACAATACAGAAAAATAAATTCTCTAGTAAAAAAACTGATAGTTGATTTAGCAATATTAATCTTTTAATGCAACACATAATTTATTGTAAATTTGAACAGATTTTGGTCACGTTTGTTGCATAAATGCTATTCGAAGCCAACTTTTGATTAAATATTTGCGACAGAGAAAAGTAATCAGTGAAGGCAAACAAAAGTAAACTCGTCAGCAGAAACTGAAAATTATATTTAGCACGTAGCAACTACACTCTGAAGAATACACAAACTCAACCCATTAAAAAACCTGAAAATTTACTATTTTTATGCAAAATAAAAATTTTAAGTTGCGTCTCCATAGACTCTATATTCATTGCCCCTCCCCCCCCCACTTTCAATTTCATGACGTGGGTCCTGCTACTGTGAAGAACACACAAACTTAACCCATTAAAAAACCTGAAAATTGACTATTTTTTATGAGGAATCGCAGACTTTGGTGATAGCATTACACATTGACAAATTAGAAACCCAGATTTTCGGCTCAGGGCTGGCGAAAGAAAACAGTATGAAAAAATAGTTTGTTTTATTTGCTGCAGATTTAAAAATATGAGATAGCATAGAAACATGAAGAAAACCGAATGAATAAGCTGTTAGTTTCATTAAAGTGTTTTATATTCAGTTTAGAATTCGATATTGAATTAATGAGACGTTTGCAGCATCACAATAAGGCAACATAATACCGACTGTCATTTAATTAACGTCAAGACAACATCTAACGTCATAGTATAATCTAACGTCTCTGACATCCAAAGAAGATGTCAAATGAACGTACAAATGATGTCACCTTCATTGGTCACCCTGTGCTTCTAAAAATCTCATTTTCAAACCTTCAAGATATTGTTTCAATGCATCTGTATCTAACTGTGAATGCTTAGCAGCTTGCTTTAACGTGCATCCAAGTCGTATTTTTGCTTTTTGTAAATTCCCTTCTTCTGTTGTCTCCTGAAAAAACAAACAAAGTCCAATATCTTTAAGTAAGCAAGTCTGCGTCCGCAGTTGGAGACGACCCGAACGATCCTATTTCGATAGCTTGGGAAAGGGTGGCATTATTTCTCCCTGGATTATGCTCCACTTACCCTTGACCCTTCCCTTAACTGCTGAGTATCGAGTATAGAGGCATCAAGTATCATTTTGTACTCAGTAAGAATTCTTTGGTATAATCCGATCAGTGATTGAACCAACAACCTTGCGTACCGTAGCTGGAAGATCTACGGCCGCTAGATTTCGGAATGAGAAAATATGTTCAAGTTACCTGCAGTGGAGCACTCTCATTCTCAGTAGCAAGTGTACGCGCGACTTCGATAATTTCCTCAGGTAAGTTTGAAAACTCGGCTAACTGAATTCCTATTGACGCGAGAGATCAAATGTAAATATGAATAATCATGTTGTAAAGGTGAAAAGAAAGGATCAAAGGTAATACGAATGATGAAATTTTAAGAATTTGAAAAGTCTTGGTAGATGTCTTCGATTGACCTGAAGTCGAGAAAGTCCTTACAAAACTGGAGACGTCTGGAAAGCTTCCAAGGCTATTAAAGTGGACAACTATTTAAAAAATCTTTTAACAAGTTAGGAAATGTGATAACCAACCTCGGGCTATGAAGGACTTAAACACCCCTGTCTCACAGACCTAATGGGACCCCCCGCCCCACTGGAAGATGTTTTCAGCCTCGACTAGGAAATCGGCTTTCATTTTCATCCAAATTTGAAACTCAATGTAAAAATTGCACTCCAAAACCGTCTCCACTGGATTTCTTTGCTCTACTTGGAACAATACAATTTTTATCCCAAATGGAATTTCAATAGAGACGGGGCTGTGAGACAGGGGTGTTTAACCGCCTTTTAAACTTCGACACAGTTCAAAAATTAATCGAATTTTGCCTACCATAATGCATTTCGTCAGTTTTTTCTTTGGTAATGGTATGTGTATATGCTAACTTTTCTTCTTTCTTGTTTTCGTTGTACAAATGCTGAAAAATATTCATGACATATAATTGAGTTAGTAATATACGATATATAATTGGCTTTTCTAGAGGGAAAGAGCCGTTTCACCTGTTGCGAAGGCCTCTAACTTCTGTAACATACATATGATTAGAATTCATCATTATTACGGGATTCGAATAATGATCCTCAGGGAATGTGGAAATTTCCCAGGAGGGGGGGGGACTCAATTCAAAAACGACCATACTTGCGGCCCAAAATTAGGCCTTTGAAATCGCACCCTTACAGTGCAAATTTGAGCGAAAAATTTTTCTTGAACATTTTTGACCATTTTAAGGCAAAATATGGTCGAAATTTTACACCCTTGGAGTAAATATTTTCTCATCTTTGCTCATTACCATCCTTACAGTGCACTATGGGAAGCTTGGAAAATATACACTTAAGGGCCGCACGTATGGTAGGTCATTTACTTTGAGTGCCCCCCCCCCATGAAATTTGTATACCCCCTAGCAAATTCTGCCAAATTTCAAAATCCCCGTTAGTCCTAGTTAAAGAAAGGTGGGGGCTAAAGATGTTTCAAATATTTGGGGGGGGGGGGGGCTAATGTACTCGGGAGGGGGGGGGCTGAATTCTCTTCCTTTAACGTGCAGTGAAAACACTTAATGGTTGGCTTCAATTGCTCATGATGCTGAAAATTTTCCCCTGCGGCACTATATTTTAATATAAAGTCAGCAAAATATTTTATCTTTTAACCTTCAAACTGCAACACAATATATATTGAATAACTCTATTTTCGTGGGACAAACCTTTAAAAGTGTCGAGGGTCGAAAGCCCGGGCCGCTACCAAAAATTTCATGAAAATTTGGGGGGACTTAAAACTCAGGGCGCGACCTAATTTTTGCCTGAGTCCTTAACCCTAGGCTGACTCTATGCCCAAAAGATTTTAAAATGTATATATAAGTGACAGCTTTGTGACTGAATCTTTTTGAAATTCAATAGACTAAAGCCTCACCTGAACTACCATGTGGTAACTAAAAATGGAAGAATGTGAAAAATTTCAATGAATAAATTTCAAACCAGTTCATATAAATATCTGTTAGATTCCTAAATTTTATCTTGCGCATTAACATGGATGAAGCAATCAGTTTCGAAAAAAGGACCCCCAGATATTTCACTATCGCTTTGTTAACATTTAAGAAAAATTTATTTTACTAATTTTGTGTCTTTGTAGTAAGATATTTACTTTTCAACATTGTGATAAACATTTGAGAGATCGCACAATTCCAGGAAGTGAGTGGCGAAGAATGTAAATGCCTGAAAGAAGGTGGATTATAATTGATTTCAGAACTGTAAGTAAAAATAGCTTTTCCTACTTATAAACGAGTTCTGAAAGTGACGTTAATTTGCGAAAGAGATCCCTAGTACAAAAGACAACTGTAGCACGATGGTATTAGTCTAAACTCACTTCACTCAACCGAACTCGTCTTGTTTTAGTTGACTTAAGTAAGAAGAGTCTTCAATTGAGTGATTTGTTCGAAAACCAGGGCTATTCCCGAACAAGGAATCCATGTCATTGAAAACAATGCTAAGTCGGTAGAGCAGAACACAAGCTTTACGAATGACTTTAGAGTCTCACTCAGTCTTCAAGCTAGAAGTCCGCTATCAGAAAAAAGTTATAGTTTGATCATTAAAATTTTGCGTGAATGGGAGGATTTTCAAGGTGGATAAAATCAATCGGACAATACGCAAACGTACGCATAGATATAGGTAAGAAACAAACCTTTGTTGAAATGAGTTTTTCACAAATACTGTAAGAAATTCCTACGCCTTCAGCTATTCCAGTACCTAGAAATAAGTTGAAAACCTTTGTAAGGCACCCACGGTGTAATTAAAAACACTCGAACGATCCTCGACCGATCAATAAATTACTGCAACAATTTTTTAACCGCAAAGATAAACGATACACCCATCATAATTCTAATCAGTTTTTGAAATCCTGACTTTTTGCGTGAAATCATCATATAACGGGTGGTCCAAAAAATTTTTCCATAAGGCGAAAATAAAAAAATGTAGTGTTTCCAGAAACCAGCCGGGTGAAAAAAAATAATTTTCTGACCCGGCCGCAGACTTTGTTAGTAGTTAGTAGCAGAAGGCTTACTACATACTGTTTTACATAAATGTTATCTTTAAAGTTCTAATTTCAATGATCTTAAGTTATCAAAAATAGCAAAAAAAAGATTTTTCCGGCCGGCTGCATGAGAGCTTTTTTCCTTCACCCACATTCCGGAAACACTACATTTCTATATTTTTGCCTGATTTTCAAATTTTAACGTAGACTCTAGTTGTGCTATCAATTTCAAGTTTTGTCTGGCTAAACTCTGACTTAATTCAGAGCACTCCTGAAAATCTCAATGTCTGAAATGAATTTTTTGTAAAGTAATGAGGTTTTCTTAAAAAGAGGTCAAAATTGAATCATTCAAAACTGACGTCAATTAGAATTCTTTCTTGTTCGTGAACTCGATGGTTCGTACAATCATTCAAAAACATTGATAAACTTTTTTGTTATAGACAAATTTCTTTACAACAGATTCTTCCATGGTATCACAATCAATATTAATGTCTATTAGATGGTATAGAGAGAGAGAGAGAGAGAGATAGTAAGTTAGCTTTGCGGGTATACGCTATTCTCAAGTTACGAGCAAATAACTCTTACCTCTTCCTAATTCATCTATGATTAACAGTGAGTTATCCGTGATGTTCTGAAAAATCGAAGATGTAAAATAAAGTTTAGACGTTGAAATATCTTACCCGATTCAATCTTTTGGAATTTTCTTGAAAACAAAAATAATACTAAAAAAACGATATACAAAATTTAATACCTGTAAAATATAATGCATTTCTTTCATCTAAAAAGATAAAAATCGCATTCATTAAATCTGGCTAATGACCGGGGGCGTCCCAAAAGCCTCTCCATCATAACACCACTGACGATCCAAAGGTTTGTAACAAGAGCATACCAATAAAAGTATTTTTGGAAATTTTGAAAATTTTGAAAATTTGATCCCTACGGGCGCAGTCGGCTGGTAAAGAGACTTTACATGGGAAATCCTTTTTTAGTAGACAGTTTAATACCTTGATTATCACGGAAAAGGTTTGCCTTTAGTTGCATGAGTTTGCTGCATGATTTAGTAAAGCAAAAAAAAAATGTGTTTGCCGGGTCACTTATCATCTCATATATCAAAAAGCGAAAGAGTCTTTCGGGCTTTACTGCTCAACTCTTGGATAAAGGTGTAGTATACATCAAATCAGTATAAAAATATTACCTCGAGTTTAAAAGTGGAGCAATTGGTTTCAATGTCATCATCACTACCAATTCGAACAAAGACTTGTTTACACAGGCGGAAAGAAGCGTAAGCCGCGGGCACAAACGAACCACACTGTGCCATGATTTGGAGAAGTGCAATCTGTCTTAGGTAAGTCGATTTACCACTCTGAAATAAAGAAGAAAGATAGCGCGTAGGTTATCAAAATCTATTACTTACAAAATTTATCTACAGTAAACCGGCCCTCGTACAGGCTTTATCTGGATATTGTCAATTGAAGAATTAATATTGTACCCCTAACGATTATAACGATCACAGGGCAACCATCTTTGCCGTTTTCATTTGGATGCTAAAAAAGAGATTGGGCCTGGGGACGAGCTTGATTCTAATCATCCTCTTAGTTTATTTTTTAGATATAAGTTTACTTTGCTATATCAAGGACCCTTCTCTCAGCTTTCAAAAAATCTTGACTTCAACCAACCTCGTCCGTATATATCAGGCTTTACACACTTTTTTATAAGGGTAGTGTACTTTGGTTGAGAGTCAAGTATTCTTAAGAAAGTGCAAAAATTGAGGGTGAAATATTCTTTTTGAGACTTGATTTTTTTACAAACATGAGAATGATCAATTTGAGAGTTTTGAGTGAACATATGGGTTAAAATTACATTTCTTCCTCAAAGTTTCAATTTATCTCTAACAAAGGAAGCAGTTTTTTCTGTTAACCAAATACAAAATGACTGTATTCTTATCACATTCTGTGAAATTCACCCTAGAGGGTATTCTTAGGGTATTCTTACGATTTGGCCAAATTTCACCGTGATATTCTTATAGAAGATAGTCTTATAAAAAAGTACTTCTAAGTAGTATTCTTGAACCAAATCGATTCGTAATCTTTTTCCGTCAGTGCTTAAGCTACATAACCCTTAAAACCAAGTTTATCTTTCTTACCATGTTTGGACCAGTAATAATTGTGAAATTTGATTGATCAGATGCGAACTGAAAGTCACAAAAATCAAATACATAATGTTATTTTTTGAATTAAAAGCTGTAAGTTTAACGGTTTTATTTCTAAGAAATTGGTGATATCGGCTTTCCGAATTCTACCCGAATGATTACCCATGATGCATTGCGCAAAAAAATTCACGGACGATATTGACTTTCCGCGCAATGCATCATTGGTAATCATTCGGGGAGAATTCGGAAAGCCGATATCGTCTATTGGTGGGTAGATTAAAGGACATGATTTAACGTGTCTCACCATTTGCTTCTACAGCATTTTCAAACAAAAGAAAGAACAATTTTCCTCTTTCGGAAAGTGAGCGAGAAAAAGTTCTTGGAAATTCGCACTTTTTCTTTGTATATCATAAAAAAAGAACATTTTTAATTCACATACTAAGTCTGTCTATGCAGAGATCTCGGTTACTTTGAAACAAACTTTACTTACAACATCATTTCCGATGAGCTGTTTATCCGTAGAAATTTTATCAAGAATGGGATGGCGTCCTTCTTTAATTGCCAACGTGTCTGTAAACTCTGGTCGCACTGAAAAGGAAGACCAAACGGCTCAGTTATGGCAAGTCCAAACCCCAAGCTGGCACAAAAATGTTATAACGACGTTCATCTAACGGCTATAACATCCATATAGTTAGGCGAAGCTAATTTAATTTGTTGTTTTACGGGCATAGCTGCCCAAAAAAGGGTCGGTCGGCGAAAAAATAAAAATAAAAGTAGAATTTCACCTATAAAATCTCCTAAAAACCCAGCAAAAACTACTACATCTTGACAAAAATGCGAAAAAGAAGTTAAAAAGACACAAAAAGCTCGAATTCATGGATAAAATGAAAAATTGAGCAACCTCGAAACCTTTGAAAAACTGCCAAAATTTGAAAATTTGACAGTCTGTAAAGCAATGAAAATAAAAACATACCATGAGATTAAATTTTATTTTTATTTCGATTTTGAAATTTCAGGGTTGATCGGGCCTGTAAAACAACTAATCAAATTGGTCTCGCCTTATGGACGAACCTGTGTGTCAGCAGGAGTGATGAAAGAAAGGACCTTTTCCAGAAAGTTATAGGTACTCATTTTTTATAAAAACAATTTTTAGAAATGTGAGGCTCAGATCTTCAACAAATAAGGACAATTTAAGGACAATATAACATAAGTCTTTTCGGAATTGCAGAGTTTTTAGCAAGAATTTAGAGTAAAAAGCCAGAAGTTCGCCCTGAAAAGAACAGGTTAAGCACAATATAAGTCGCAAATTGCCAAAGAAAGTCTCAAACCAAGAGTTTAAACACTAAGCATAAGTTAATAGCTAACATCGTAAAATATCCTTTGTTAAAAGAATCTAGGCCTTAGTGTTTCAGGGAATGTTGATTATTATGACCCTTTTATGAATACTTACCACTTTAATTTTGTATTATTTAAGAGGCATGTAAAATAAATCATACCATAATTTGACAATGTGCACGCATGCGCAAACGAGACTAACAAATCAAGCATGGAAACACATTCCGCTAGTTTATGAAGACATCCAATGTATTCTCGAACTTTTTCTAGCATTTCACTAAGCACCCTAAAAATGAGAAAAATGTTGAATTGGTTAAATAAATAAGCTCCAAAGGGGGGGGGGGCTTGGAATTTCATTAAAACTGCTTAGACACATCCCTGTGTTACAGACCCGCTGGGACCCCAGCTCCATTGGAAAATTTGGCAAAAATTTCGTCCCCGGTGGGAAATTACCCTAGAATTTCAGCCCCACTGGGAGATTGACTTTAATTTCATCCCCATTCAACATTCAATGTTTGAAAATTGTACTCCGAAACCATTCCCACTGGATTTTTTACGCTTGAAGCAATAGAATTTCTATCCCCATTGGATTTTGAAAAGGAATTATTATCCCCACTAAGGAAAAAAATCCCACCGGAGCTGTGAGACAGACACATTTCTAAAACATGTAGTAAGTACCAAAAACCGGAGATAACTTGTTATGGATCTTCTCTCTTCCTCCTACTTATGCTTGCAGAGGCTTGGTATTGCCAAAAATGACTAGAATTTTAACGTTAAATATTAATTTTACTTTTAAAAGATTAAAAGATGTGGAAAGAAATGTAACCTACAAGTTTGATAGGAAATAAATTTCTTCCAAGGACTCATCTAGACGTGCTAAAAAAAACAAAATCAAATGATAGTGTGTTTAACATTGGATCATCAATCACACAAACACAACTAAGAAAGAAACAGTAATGCAACATTATATTATCAGCTCTTTATGTAAAACATATCTCCGTTTGACTTATCTAACAACACAATGTTTTCTTTGTACTACCTGACTAGATATTAATTACTAGGTACTACAGTAACCGTGGTACAGTGGTAGCGCACTCGACTAGGGTGCGCAAGGTCGTGGGTTCAACCCCAAGCCGGGTCATACCAAAAGATTCTCAAAATAGTACTTGATGCTTCTCTGCATGATGCTCAGCAATTAAAAGAAGGATCAAGGGTAAGTGGAGCAATCCAGAGAGAAAGAGTGGCGCCCTCCCTTACCTTCGGGTAGATAGCTATCGAAAGAGAAGCCTTCGGGCCGCCTCCGACTCCCGTCGCAGACTTACTTACTAGATATCAAATAAACTTGGTCTCACTTACTATTCAGCTTGATCTGAAAATTGAAAACAAAAATAAAATTAGAATCTTGATTTCGAAATAAAAATGGCACACTATAATCTATCAACTTCATAGCACCATATGGTGGCATACTCTGCTCACACTTCAAGTCATACACATACATTAAAATATGACCAGTTTGGTCTATTACTAGAAAATTTGACCTAAACAAACTTTAATTCAAGTCTTTTCGAAATAATTCAAAACTTAAGAGTACAAATTTGTACTTTTGGAGAACTGGAGTAAGTAATATTCACATATATACTGGATGTTGGAATAGATGCATTATATTACATTTGCGATTTTTTGAACTACATTAACCCTATTCGGCCTAGGGGGGGGGGGGCTCTTTCTGTTCGGAGGTCAAACTATTGGTAATAGTTCCTGAAATAATAGAGCTTTTGCCGTGAAATTTTCTGTATATTCTTAACTTTTATTTAGCTTCAAAATGAAAATAAATTGACACCTAAATATTTTAAACTCAGGCAACTTTTTTCTAGAGCCTTTGTTTAAATACAATAGCTATTCATAAGAACAAAGGAAATTTTCGGTTTTTGCTCACTTTGGGCATGACGACTGACGTCATCAAAAAAATTTTTTGTCAAAAGTTAGCTTACATGACAAGGATCTTGTGTGCCAAATTTCATCCAAAAAGACCGACTAGATCAAAAGTTAAGGGGTGGTACAGGAAAAGCCCCCCCCCCCCTAGTTCTGAACCGCCCCTAAAAGCCTAGGTTGAATAGGGTTAAAGAAGTTTGGGCGTCTAAAAATTAGACGAACTAGTCAAAACCAAACTCACCAAATCCTCAGTGGTACAACTCAAGACGTTTCTATTCTGTAACACTTTCACATATTTGGGTGGCAATTGATCAGCGGTTATGTTTCGACCAGACATCGTTAACTGCATGTGGAAACCACGCGTCGAGTTAAAGTTTGGTGTAAACGGCAGACCCGAATCCTTCGCTTCTTGTTGAACAATCTCTACAAAGAAATTGGATAACAAACCTTAAAGGAATTATCAGATGTTTTTTATATTTGACTTAAAGATACCTTTTATGGTCTAGATAGACACCTCTAAATCTTTTGACCCAATCATTTTCCAAAGCTGAGATATTTGTCTTTAAAATCTCTTAAAATGAGTCTTTTCACAGTCTTTACGTTGAATTTCTATTGTTTTCAAATAAAAATTTGAAAATTCAAAGTCGAATATCTCAGCTTTGGAGAATGATTGGGTCAAAAACTTTGGAGCTGTTTCTTAGGACCCTAATTCTTTAAGCCAAATATCAAAAATCATCTGATAATCCTTTTAAGTCATTGGAGTAGGGACACAGCTTTAAGGTCTTATTCCAAAGCTATAATATTGAGTATGATATTAAACAGATTTTGCGACAAGATGATTTTAACCAATCAAAGAAGCTTCTTTATAACGAGGAGGAAGAGCATCAGTTCTTTGGGAAAGAAAAATCATTTAAAATTTTCCATATGAAAGAAAAGACAAATATAATATGTTTGAAAAAATATTCATTTTACACCGGAAAAAATTTTATTTACCAGTAATGTCATCGATGACTTCACAATGGGAGCGCCTTGCTACATCCAATAAACCTGTTCAAAGAATAATTGTCAAAAATCCAAATGTTTGATAAGGAGATGAGAGCTTTTCGATTTTAAAATAATCCATGTACAATCAACAATGACAAAATAATCCACATACAATCAACAATGACAAAATAATCCATGTACAATCAACAATGACAAAATTGGAAAGTGGATGTGCGAACCTACTCCATTTAAAATTTAATTTTAATTTTTAATTTCACAAAAGTTCGGCTGGCGTAATTTTTTAGCTCTTCTATAAAACTCTCGAAGGCTTCAAAGGAAAAGATACCTAAAGGGGGGGGGGTTCACGTTTGGCGGAGGAGCGGAATCGGCCCCTTTTTTCGGACGGAGTGGCGGAATTTGGCGAAAATTTAGACGGAATTACGGAAATTGGGTTCTCTGACGGAGACGGAAAATTAGACAACTTTAGTGCGGAAAAAAGGAATTTAGCAAAAAAAATTGCGGAATTTCGAAATTGGTAAAAGATATTCCAAATTTGCGGAATTTTCGACAAAAATATTGAATTTCAAAGGAATTTTCGGTGACGGAATTTTGGTTCAATTTAAGACGGCTTGACGGAAATTGGAGAAAAAATTGACTGAATTGCGGAGTCGGGTACCCCCTGAACCCCCCCCCTAAAGTCGTGTTAAGTGTGCACTATAAAATTTGTTTTGCTCGCCATTTTCCAAATAATTCTCAAAATATAACAAATTATATACCGTTGAAAAGATCATTCAGAGCACTTTGATTTCTTCACAGTACAGAATATGTTAGAATTGAAGCAGTCGTTGAAAATGGTAAGCAAATCTATAATCAGAGCGCTCTTAAGCGAATTAACTTTATAATTTTTCATATAATTATCCTATCATAAGCTGAAATTCAACGAAAATTAAAATCAAATAACTCACCATTCACATTAGGCTGAAAAATAAAAGAAGCAAAAACTAATATCAAAAAATTGAATAATCTCATGAAAAGTTATGCAACTTGGAATGAACACGAATGTCCATGTGCTAAACTGAAATTCTGAAAAATTGGATTATCTTCCAATCACGGAAATATTTTTCAAAATTTTTCAAAATAAAGAGAATAAGAAGTGTCACTGTATCCATGTAAGTCACAGATATCTTATATGCAAAATTAGAAATGCCATCTCTAAGAAGCAGACTATCGATTGAGTGATCGATTGAGTCCATTCTATTGACTCCTTGCTTCTCGTCATGCAGGTTTTTTGTTTGGGATTGAACAAATACTACTATGGTCTACTAAGATTATTTTGCTTCGATCGCACTGGCTTGGGAAGAACAGAGTAGCTCTATCAAGTATGTTTTATATATGATATCTCGTGATATAAGTACAGCTCAGGTGAAAATAAACCAACAGAAATAAATATTGAAATTAAACAATTTATAAGAACACCCAAAGTTTTTGATCGTTTGAGTTTTAAGCCTAAAAATGTTCGTAACATGTTCTTATTTTCACCATTTTTGAGCAATTTTGTCCATTTTCCTTAAAAAATGTTCTTAACTTGTTCTTAACATTTGGGCCATCGAATTCTTACGTTCTTATATAGTTTGTTCGTATAAAAAAACGTGTACCTTAACTGAGAACAATTTTTGTGTTCTCATATTCAATGTTCCTTTATGGTAATGCGTCTCATCGTGAATCACTGTTCCTATTTCTTCGAGAATATTCTCATATCGTGGATCTGAAAGTGACTTAAAAAAATTGAAAAAATCAAAATATATTGATTCCAAACAGAAGAGCAGAAACAAGGGGTTTCGTAAACTGAAAAGGGACATTGCCGAACTAGTTGAAAGGGGACAACAAACCACTATCTAAGAAAAAGGCCCAAATCTGAAGAAAATTCGCGAAAGTTTTTTTTTTGCCGAAAATAGTTTACAACTGGTAGAGTTTGACGGTCTTTCCAAACTCTACCGCCGCTAATTTTTCCGTATATTGCTATACATATGGCTGTTAAACTCCGCGCATATTTTTCCATTTTTACCATCCCTTCATTTGACGAACGATAGGGATATCAATCTACTGATCAAAAAGTCAATAATTTAATTTGACTGACTTGAAGTTAGTTATTTGGAAATGATATTAACCCAAAGTCGAACCTGATAATATGCCTTAAACAATCCATTTTCTGAATCTTTCAAGGCTTCTTGGAGTGTTGGTATTAGTTCAATGACGTGTTTCAAGGAGATGGAATCAGCAATTTTCTTTTCGAACACTCTCAGATCTTTTTTCTTAGGTATTTGGACGAGACATGAGATTAATTGATCGACATCCAAAAACCGTGACAAAACTGTAAAGAAAATTTTAAAAAGTTCCGTATTAAAGAAATTTAAGAGATAACATGAGAACTGACACGTCGACTAAGCTCAAATTCGACGGGCTACTCCTAAATTACCAGATTGGTAACGGCACTGAGTATGACAAGCCTTAAGTTCTATAAAAGTTCGGGTGAACTCAACCGCGAAATTTAATCGCCGCGAAAGTTATTATCCCATTTTGATGTAAAATCTATGAAAATTATTGTATTTGCAACATTTCGCGACGAAATACAGAAATACATACAAGAAAGAATCTAAAATTTACCTGTCTGTAGGTTCCGAAAAAGTCCTTCTTTTTCAGTTAGCTCGGTGATACAGTCATAACGTTGTGTAATGGTAGAAATGTCTGGAAAAATAAAAAAGAATCGTTCAAACTCAAACGTTAAATACTTTGGATGAATGCCAATCAATATTTAGATAATACCTTGACATGAGTTTTCATATGAAGAATTTGTTTGATGTTCCGATGGCGGATTAGCAGCCGCCCACGCTAAAGCTCTAACGGAGCGGGTCAATTTCCCATCGGAGAGGAATGATAGTCGGCCTTTGCGCATAAACATATAAATATTTCGGTTGGACCCGCCAATCCCCGAAAACGAGGGCTGGATTACCAGACCTCCCGCTGCAAATCCTTGACGCAGTCTCGCAAAATTCCGTAATGTAAAACTTTCAGATATTGATTTTTTTTTTCGACCTTTAGAGCTTTAGCGTGTCGGATGAAAATTTCTGTATCTGGGTGCCAGATAAATGAAAAATAAACTTACCGCATGGGGGTTGAAGTATGTTTGAGCGCAGAAGACGACCTGAAAATTGAAATAAAGTTAAGAATAACAAGCTAGATGCTGAATGGACCTACCTGATGATGAAAGTTAGATAGCAATGCGAGGAGAAAAAAATCAGTCAGAAAATATAGCGTTTAGCAAAAATGCATAACGCAATAAATTCATCATTGATTGTTGATGGGGGAGAGAGGGAAGGGTTGTAGGGAAAAAATAAATAGAAAGTTCTGGTCATGTTTTGAGCATTTCCAATACGCATCTTTCTGCAAAAAATCAGAAAAAAACTAAAAATGAAAATTCGAGAAAATGTAAAAAAACTGGTTTTTCCGGCATTTTCGGCCGAAAAATAAGTTTTTCGAAAATCGGGCTCCGTCGCTTTTTAGTCATTGTCATTTTACATCAAATGCAAAGTTTCATAAAAGAATATAAAGTACAGCTCGAGAAATTCAAGAAATACCGTTTTTCCGGCGAAAATCGGCTATTCCGGCGATTTTTAGAAAGTTCCAGCTACAAAAATCAATTATGTAGACAATTGAACCATGCTTGAAGGTGTGCATTGTTATTAATAATGTTTTTGTGTGGAAAAACAACTAAATATAAGGAAAAAGTCTGATGAAAATCTTCAAAAACGGCGATTTCTGGCATATTTTCGGCATTTTCCACCGGAAAAGATTTTTTCTCATAAATCGGACTCGGCCAAGTTTTGGGCATTGCTAATACGCATCTTTGTGCAAAAAATCAGAAAAAACTAATGATGCAATCTTGAGAAAATGTCAAAAAACCGGTTTTTCCGGCATATTTCAGGCATTTCCGGCCGGAAATGAATTTTTTTCGAAAATCGGGCTCCGTCACATTTTGAGCATTACCATTTTGCATCATTGTGCCAAAAATCAGAAAAAACTAATGAGCCAATCTCGAGAAAAGCAGGTAACAGACGGACGAACGGACAGACGGACGGACGGACAAAGGTTAATTTATAGGACCTCCAGGTAGGTCCAAAAACCAGAACAAATAAAGGTAGTTGTTTGAACCAAAAAATTATGGGAGAATTTAATGTTCAGAGCTCAGGCCGATAATTATAAATTTTCGTCCTGCACTAACCGATTTAAGACAATACAGGGTGTCCCTAATTAAAGTATCGAGTTTGAATATGCGATTGAGTGGAAAAGTTTGTGTGTGTTATCGCTAAAATATAAGAATGTTCTCCACCACACAGGCTTATTACAAAAGGTAGTTACAACGTATAAATTAATCGTAATGACAAAGAAAAAAGAGGGAGAGCTTAAAATACAATTTTGTGAACACGCACATAAAACTTTCTACTCATAGTTGTGTTTCGACTCGATACTTTAATTAGGGACACCCTGTAGAGCAAGTACGTCGGAAACATGCGAGGGAGTGCAACACTCTTTAATTGATAAAGTAATTACCATTACAAATCTCTTCCTCTGATAAATTCAAAATGGTATGAAACCGCCTATGTCCTAGATGAATATTGGGATGCTAAGGTCAATCGTAGAAAATGCTGCTGCATCGCTCGAGAAAATGTAAAATTGACGATTTTTTAAAAGTGAATTTGACAGAAAAATTGAGAATGAGATGCTGAAATTCCGCACACACAAGAAAATACAGCCATAGATTTCAAGATTCTATCAGATAAAGAACGGTAGACATCAATATTTTGTTCAAGCCGTCACAGTGAACCCGATAGAGTTTTTTGAGAATCAGAGAAGAATGTTAAGAAAATGATTGTGCCTGACCTCCGCCTGGTGTTTTGGTATGATTCAATACACCATACAGTGAATGGAGACTTCGCGGATCTCGAGCATTATGTACCAACTCCAAGTTACTCGATGCCGTGTTATCTAAAAGTAAGAGTAAAAATTTTCACATGATAAAAAATATTTGCTTGATGTCTAACCCAGAGGTTGAGGGTATTTAAACGAAATGAGCACCTGGTATTTTTAAATAGAAAGAGCAACTCTCCTAACAAGTCAAAAATATTTCTATTAAAAAACCTCTTTGAGAAGGGTCTAATAATATCACAGTTTCCTCTATCTTTACTCTTAGGTTCCATATAAACAGCTAGGGGGGGGGGCTTGGTAACTTTTCGAAAATTTTCCAACCCCCCGGACCTTATTAGGACCCCGCCCCCCCCCGTTTATTAATTTTCATTTTTTTTCAACTTTCAAAGAGAAGGTCCCTTATTCTGCTCTAAATAGCCTGATTTTAGCCTATATTTACCTTAGTTTTGGGTTTTCGTAATTACAATTTCCAGCCCCCCAGCAATTAGGCCCCCCTGTTTATTAAAATTTTGAAAGTTTTCCAACCCCCCACCCGTTTATTCGAACCCCCCCGTTTATTTGGAACCTAAGAGTAAAGGGTTACATTTTCCGAAAATTTGACCGGAAATTGCTTAGGGGAAAAATCTTTTCAACGGTCTGAAGAATCAGAAGTAGCGGTGATCTTTCCCAATGTGTTTTAATTTTAGCCCGGGGGAGCACTCAATAGCGCACCTCGCTGAATCTAAATATAGATTTTATTTTTGACATAATCATTACTCTCGATGTGTTTGTAGGAGTTCCAATCCCATCAACCTTTGCGTTAATCTCTTTTGCACGTTAATTGCATCATTTGACAAAAGATATATAACAACTTGCACGTATCTTTAATTGAACCGCATTGAATTGTGGGATTGCAACTCGTACAAATGACGAAAAAAAGTGAAAAGTAATAATTATGACGTATGTGTTGCGGAGCGCTATTAAAAACGACCGTACGTAAGACCCGAAATTAGGCCTTTGAAATCCGACTATCTTGCAGTGCAGAGAAAAAAGTTAAATGAGACCTCCATTAAAACGTCAAGACTTAATTAAATGAAAATAAACCAGCCGAGGCTGGAAGGTCAGCCAATAGAGCTTAGCTAGATAGCTTTAATAAGTGGGTTAACAGATGTAAGAGATGCACTGAAACAGACCAGACTAAATATGTTGAATAATGTACAAAATGTAGAAAAATTTGATAACTTGATTTAAAATTATGTAAAAGAAGCCTGAGAGCTCCTCCAACCCCCCCCCCCACGAGAAGCTCAAAGTATACTTCTCTTTAGCATTGTCCATATAGTACGTACGCAAAGATTTTCCAAATATTCGACACCCCCTCCCCCCTTGTACACAGAGAACAATAGAAATGACTTTGTTTAAACAATAGATGTACGCTTTTGCTAAACCCCCTCTCCCCCCTTCACTGTGTACGTACTATATGGATGGCCCCTCCAGTCTGGGTAAATAAATTTGGTAGTTTAGTACCGTCAAGTTACACAACATGCACACAACCATCTTGAAGACTTTGCTGGTCGCAAATGATAATCGAAAGCAAAAATTAAAATTCATAACTATGCGGGGAAGCTCATTTTTCCCCCGTTTTGCTTTAAACTCGCTTTTGATTGGTCTATGAATTTGGGCGATTGATTTACCGCCTTGGCGGAATAAACACACAACCATAATAAATAAATTCAACAGGGCAGCGGTGTAGCAATTAATTTCAACTGGGAGTCCTCTCTTCTGTGCCAAGCACTGGCAGTGTTTTTTAAACTTTAAAACAATGTTAAATGAAGACCAGCTTGATCTGTTTGTTATGGCTGTGCAAGTTGTGACGAGAGTGTGCATGTTGTGCAACTTGACGGCAGCCCGCTTTCTGCAAGTCTGATAAGAGATATCTATAAACTGTTATCGCCATTCATTCCATTCCATCATTCAGTCAAAATGTGCGCCAAGGTTAGAAAAGGTTAGAAAAACACAATCTGCGTCCGGAACTGCGTGAAAAATAGTTTGATCAATTTCAACAAGAACTGTATATATTAATATTAATATAAATGATCAAATTCCAAAGACCAATTGTCATAATTTTGCAAGTCCAATAATAGGAGATGTGATGTCATCATTTGGTTCCCGTCATCTGATTTACGGTCAGCAGGTAGAGCTGGAGAGTCGGAAAGCCTTTCCGCTGCTTTGCTGGATTTCCACTGTCGACCTATGTACGCTCTGTGTTTAAAAGTTTTCAAATCGAAGTAGAGAGCCGCATGCTAATGGAGAGTAAACCGAAAACACCAGTTTATCCACAGTTTCTCAATTTTAAAATTCGGATCAGTCCACACGAATTCCCTTTCAACAAGATGTATAGCTGCTTCTTAACATAAAAATATTTTCGACTGACTGGCCGAACGACTCCCACTTTTTAAAGTAGAAATGACGGGAACCAAACAGTTTTTTGCGATTCGCCTTTATCACAAACACGTCCAAGTCCGAAAAAGCACGATTGCATCCAGACTTTATATCAAATTTATACAGTAGCTGTACTTTTGTAAACTTTATCAAATTCCAATAACATTATAACACCATCAATCCCCCTAGAGGCAAACAAGAAAAATATGTTTTTATTGCAAAAACTATTAAAAAGCAACAATAAAAAGTATCAGAAAATTCAACATAAACAAAAACTTGAGCAAACGGCTTTAAACCTTCAAAGGATGTAGAAAAAGAATCCCCTTGATGAAAATCATGTGTTTGATTTGCCGAGTTAAAAAAATAAATGACAGAAATTGAAGCTTGCAACAGATTTACACTGGAAATACTTTGGTACATCACTGACTTATCACATCTGACTATCGCTTGAGCCGCCATCTTGAAACTACATTATGATCTGTAAAAACAACGCACGCTAAAAGTACCCAAAAAGTTAACCCGATCGGAAGAAAGTTTAGAAATCAAAGTGAGATCGGAAAATCGGATTTTTTTTTTGCCGTCTTATGGCGGAAGAAAATTTTACCTATTTGAATGCTCAGCTTAGGCTGACCAATAAAACAGTTTATTAGTTAAACGATGAGATAATTCCATATCGAAAAATGCGGTTCTAATTCAGTCTAATTGACCTGCTGGATGTTATGAGAAAAAAATTGAAAACAGCAAAGGTAAAATTACGCAAGAGAAGAAGAGAAGGATTCAAAGTATCTTTCATAAGTATTAAAAAAAGAGAAGACATTGATAAAAAAGTAAATTTTCCACATAATTTTAAAGCAAACTTAAGCATGGGGGTGTTTCAAGGGGCCTGCAATACCAAAATGATCGGCAATTTAAATTATCCACATAATTTTAAAACAGACTTAAGCATGGGGGTGTTCAAGGGGGCCTACAATACCAAAATGATCGGCAATTTGAATTATCCACATAATTTTAAAGCAGACTTAAGCATGGGGGGTGTTTCAAGGGGCCTGCAATACCAAAATGATCGGCAATTTGAATTATCCACATAATTTTAAAACAGACTTAAGCATGGGGGGTGTTCAAGGGGGCCTACAATACCAAAATGATCGGCAATTTGAATTATCCACATAATTTTAAAACAGACTTAAGCATGGGGGTGTTTCAAGGGGCCTGCAATACCAAAATGATCGGCAATTTGAATTATCCACATAATTTTAAAACAGACTTAAGCATGGGGGGGTGTTCAAGGGGGCCTACAATACCAAAATGACCGGCAATTTGAATTATCCACATAATTTTAAAACAGACTTAAGCATGGGGGTGTTTCAAGGGGCCTGCAATACCAAAATGATCGGCAATTTGAATTATCCACATAATTTTAAAACAGACTTAAGCACGGGGGGTGTTTCAAGGGGCCTGCAATACCAAAATGATCGGCAATTTAAATTATCCACATAATTTTAAAGCAGACTTAAGCATGGGGGGTGTTTCAAGGCGGCCTACAATACCAAAATGATCGGCAATTTGAATTATCCACATAATTTTAAAACAGACTTTAGCATGGGGGGTGTTCAAGGGGGCCTACAATACCAAAATGATCGGCAATTTGAATTATCCACATAATTTTAAAACAGACTTAAGCATGGGGGGGTGTTTCAAGGGGGCCTACAATACCAAAATGATCGGCAATTTGAATTATCCACATAATTTTAAAACAAACTTAAGCATGGGGGGTGTTTCAAGGGGCCTGCAATACCAAAATGATCGGCAATTTAAATTATCCACATAATTTCAAAACAGACTTAAGCATTGGGGGGTGTTTCAAGGGGCCTACAATACCAAAATGATCGGCAATTTGAATTATCCACATAATTTTAAAACAGACTTAAGCATGGGGGTGTTTCAAGGGGCCTACAATACCAAAATGATCGGCAATTTAAATTATCCACATAATTTTAAAGCAGACTTAAGCATGGTGGGGTGTGTTTCAAGGGGCCTGCAATACCGAAATACCGACAATTTTTTTCTCAAATACCGTAATATCGGACAAAATAAACTCAAAATACCGTCACAGGCGTCTATTGAAGCATTTTAGGCCTGATTCCTGAGACAGAGTTAAAAAAATGTGAGATTGAGTTGATTTTTGAGTATAGAAAGTTTTAAAGAAGAGATGAAAAGAAAAATGAGTTGCTGATACCATAAAGTTGCAAAAGTTTGTGATTGATGAGGTGTTCTGTGAAGTTGGTAATTTTTGCTGTTTTTTACCATTGTCGGTTATTTTAGACCTTCTTCAAAGGACTGTGACTTATTATTCAATACAATAACTGAACACAGATTTGAAATGAGCAAGGTTCTAGCATTAATAAATGCTGAAAAATTGTTAAAAAAGTAAAGTGTCAACATATTTTTGAGACAGAATTTAGTTGTTCCAAGATGCAAGATAAAATTTATATGAATATAATGTCACAGACAGAGCAAGCTCATTATGGGTAAAACCATGTTCCTTTCTTCTGATATTAGAATGGCAACAGAAACAAGGCTGAACCATTTTATTTGAGTCCTCTAATTTTGAAAACAGATATTTTTTGAGGTTTATTCAATGAAAAACAGTCTAGGAAGATAGAGTCGAATCTTGCCGAAATACCGTAGTCTATAAAGTAAATATCGAACAAACCGAACAAACTTCAGATGTTTTGAATACCAAAATACCGTACAGTTTTTCCCAAATACCGAAATACCGGACATAAAAAGGTCTGGTAAACTGAAAAAATAAGAATTTCGATTGTTGGTAGAAATAAGTTAGATTCTCGGGACAGCTTTGTTCATCTAAACATGAAATGTACCAGAGAGTTTCTCCAGATGCTAAATTTAGCCTATCTTGTCTAGTTAATTATTGTTTGTTTATAATCATTTTACGTTGAAAACCCTATAATTATCTAGCAACATAAGCATTGTGGCTGACCTTCCATTCTTGGCTGGTTTATTATATAAAAAGAGAGGTTAAGACTCAAAATTTATAAAAACATCCAAAATTTATAAAAACATCCAAAATTTTTGAAGCCACTAGATGTGGCTTCTACCACTTTTTGAGTTATAAACTGAAAATTTTTCATTCATTTTCCTAAGAAATTGGATATTTTAGAGTCCACAAAGCCTCATATAATATTTTTGCCATCGAAACCTTATTCTCTTATATAGTTTGCTCTTATAAAAAACGTGTAAAAAGAGGAAATTAAAATTATCAAACAACTTGTTTGCAAAAACCACAAATAACTATGGGTATTTATCTGCAATCAAGTATCGATTTTTTAAATACCAAGGAAAATTGCAGAAAGAGAAACAGTTTCTAAGATTACCACTAATTATCAGAGCGATAGCGTCCTTAATCACTTTAAACATACTCAGGCAATGAAAATTAGTTTTGGAATTTGTTGCCCCTCTATAAATAGGGACTGAAAATCAAGCTTCCATCAACAAACGTTTTCAATCTTTAATTCAAAAAGAAAAAAGTTCTCGTACCAGTCTAGTCACTGCGGTTACTTTTTGCATTGTAGAATAACATATGGATGAACAGTGCTTTTTCAGCCAGAATCAGCTGTTTTGTCCAGTTTTTGCGCTTTTTGGAGCTCAATATCTCGAGTTAGGTACTGAAATCACCTATACTCGCAATATATCTCTAATCTTAATTTTTTGAGAGCTTTCCAAAAATGAAAAACAGGTCTCTATTTTCTAAAGCTAAAATTATCATAAATCTTTGACCCTATATTTTTGCCTGAGACCGCAATATTTGTCCGAAAATCACACTAAAGAATCCGAAAAAAAATTGGTAGCCAAGTTATTTTGATTCCCCTACCCTTTAGCTTTCCAAAAATGTATAACAAGTGCTTTGAAATATCGAGCGATTTTACAAATTTCCCCCTACTAACAGGAAAATTTTGATCGAAATTTTCAAGACATTTTCACACGGAACCGTAACCGTAGCAACAAACCACTTATATGAAATCTGTGTATTATCTCCACTGTCCTTACCCCTGTGAAAATCAAGGTGAAAATTCTCATCCCAGCTCAGGAATTCTTTTCAGAACGATTTGGAACTGATTTTAAATATCGTTAACCAGGCTTCAAATCCGTGCGCTTTCAGTGTGTACTATTTTTTGCTACTTTTGTTGAAACCTATTCATCACTTTTAGTGTAATTCCCTTGAGAGTTGTTTCCAAATGATATTGTGAAACTAATGCCACTTGACCTTTTACAAGTAAAAGCTTACTATATTTTTCTTTTTATACTTCTTGAAGAAATTTTCAAGACTAAATTAAAGTAAGGAAAAACAGGTTTTGTGGGAACTAACTTTCGCGAGTTCGCTGTCAAAAATTTGAATTAACTTTGGCGAAAGTTTCTTCTCTACTGTATTATTAATCATAGAACTTGCTCCACTTTCTGCTGATCGGGAAAAAATGGAGTAAATCATGGATAGTTCCCAAAGAAAAATTATATTTTCAAACACAACAAATTTTACTTTGAAAACATTGAACAAAATTATTTTAATATTATGACCCCAAAGAAGAAAATTCAAAAACTAACAGTTTATTTTTTGCATTGAACAATTACGTATGGACGAAGCTTTGCATCACTGTAGTGTCGATTCCAGAATCTTAAATCAACACCATCGGTTTCCTCATCTTTGACTTTGATCAAAACTCCGTAATTGGGTGAACCTTCAGCCCAAGCTTTCATTGAACCAGTCACATCAAAAGCTACCCAAGATGGTCTTGGTGTCCAAGAGTAGATTGTGGTTTTCTTACATTCTGGCTCGTTGACTGCATCACGACCAAGATCCAAATATGGTGCGTACCAGGCATTCTGTGGGCATGATCGACATCGGTATCGGGGTCGGGCATAGCTCTCTTCCCAGGATCGTTTCACACGATGAATGTTGATTTCGTAGTCGAGCCAAGGTGAAGATGAAGATGAGTGCCAACTTGGACGGTGGCGATAGACGAAATACATGTAGATTTTAGCCCATTCGATCTTTCCAACAGGGCAGACACTAGCTGGGAGGTTTTCGAATTGGATGAGGGTTCTTTTGACAGGATATTGACGATGTCTACCGATAAGGTTTTGACCAAATGACGGTCTATCCCAAGAGACACCATATCTTTCCAAGAATGTGTCTTTAACAGCACTTAGCTTGTACATTGGTCCTCGTCCTTCTTCATGCTTGATATAACATTGGACTTGATACAGCGCCAAGAGGCACAGAACACCTTTCAAGTACATCTATAAAGAAAGAAAATGATTAGGATATAGTGTTAGGGCCGCAAGAAACCAAGTTGGTTTACTATGTATGAAATATCGCATTACTTCGAATAAACACCCCTTCGAATAAACACCCCTTTGAATGAACGCACCCTCCTCTTTAATGCACCTCTTCGATAAACCCCCCTCATAAAATAGAAAAATTTTAAATAAATGCCCTTTCGAATGAAAGTTAACTGGCAGTACGACTTACGTTCTAAATTGTAATGTGAAGATCTTTTTTGTTCACCAAACAACTTCACTTGATGAAGGTTGAAAACGTTTGATGATGAATTCTTCAATGTTTGATCCCTATTTATACAAGTTGTGAAAAACGCCGAAACTAAGTAATTAGTAAATTTTACGTATATTTAATTGTTAATTACTTCATGTGCAACTATTTGGAAGTGTGCTTGATTAAAAACTTAGATTTAGAAACTGTTTTTTTCTTCTTCTTGTCTCGTGATTAGCATCAGGTGTGGCTTGACCTGCACGTGGGACTGAATGAGAAAACTGTCTTTAGCATCGAATTGGCACCGCTTTTCGTTTTCTTCAGGCTAAAAGTTGTAATTTGCAAGCCACAAATGAAAAGAAAATTCTGTGTTAAAGGAGTCCGGGAGGGGGCAATCATATGGTCCGACCAACGGCATGTGTCGCCCGTAATGATAGGTTTTTCAAGACCCTCGAAATGCACTGTAAGGGTGCACTTTTGATAATAGAGTGTATTACAAGGCTCTTCTTTTAGCTGGATACACTGAAAGGGACGGTTTAGGGACTGCTGAATCACAAGTCTGACAGTAAAAATCTGATGTATCTTTATAGTTTTGACTCGCACTTATTTTGAACTCTTTTTCAAATTGTGTCGACATCTCAGTCTCGTTTTTGGATAGCTTCAGCAAAATAAGAAATGCAATCAAACTACACTGTAAGGTTGAGAAGCGTTCGGTAAAATTCACTTTTTGTAAGAGTCCAATTTTGAAGACCAATTTTTTGTCGGCACATGCCGTCGTTTAGAAATCGAGTTCCGTCCACGGGTCTAGGACAAAATTGTAATCCAGCATATAACTATTGGCTTTGTCCAAGGGTTAACGGTTTAGGAAAATCTTCGATAAAAAAAAACATTTAGTATATAGTCAATAAAAAAATCTCCTCTAAAAATATTATTTTTCGTGAATTTCCCCTGTAGATATTTTGACCTGAAGTTAGACTCGAAATAAATTTCTACTCTATTTTTCTGACAATTGGTATTTGGGCATGTTCCATACCATGAAAAAGATTCCAATGAAATATGACCCGCATGTAAAAATTTTGTTATGCAATCCTAGTTACCTCGCAAACGAAGTTTTACTTTCGTATCATTTTTTCTTTTGCTCAGGATAATTATTACTTCCTAAAGCAAGGTTTCTCCAGAGTGCTGTAATTAAAGCAATTACTTAAATAACCAAACGTCCACTTTATGACGTACCAAGGTTTCCAAAACCGTACCCCCTTTCTTGTAAAAAACAAACCACCAATACTCAAGGTTCAGTTCTCTCAAAATTTAATGAAAACTTATTGAAGTTCTGAGGTTGGACGTTTTTCTTGCATTTAGAAAGAAAATTAGACAAAAAAAACATAAGTAAAAGGGAAAAATGGCAATCATGGTAAGAAAATGCTCTTTTCCCTGAAAAGAATTGGAGGAAAATTCCCCAAATTTTTTTCGAAAATCGGGCACTATCAGATTTTAAACATTTCCGTTTTACATTATTGTTTAAAAGATCAGAATAACAAACGAATGGGTATGGCTTAATTTATAGGCCTAATGACATTAGATACAATACTACAATCATGGTTGTAATATTTGCGAAAAAAGGGAAATTCCTACAAAATCTTATAACCACAAACGATTCGGAAGCGCTCTAAATTAGGTTGGAAGGGTAAGGTTACAACTCTGAGTTTTGAGACTTGGGAGCTTAGGATCTAAGGATCCAAAAGTTCAAGAATAGTCCAATAGGGCTCAGAATATAGCCTGGAAGTCGACTTGGACCCCTCTCGAATTGAAATAGTCGAATAAATTTATCAATTAGCCCTAAAGCGACTTTCTCGCCTTAACTTCAAATTTCAAAAAAGGAGGAAATAAGCTAAATTCTCAACAGATTTTTACCATGATTGTATCTCAATAGAACAAAATCAAACCCAATCAACTTTGGCTGGCATTTAATTTGGTTGATACTATGAAATATAAATAAATATGACAGGAGTTTGATTTGGCCATTGAAGGGTAATATTTTGGCAAAATATTAAAAGCAAAGTTTCGTTTTCTAAATTTTATTCCACACGGCCGCTACCGCGAAAGCCTTTCGTAATACTTTCGCTATGCGAAATTAATAATAAATCTTTCAGAAAACAACCTCGATAGACAACCTTATTACTTTGAATAACCCCCCCCCCCCGGGCGTTTATCAAATTCTTTGATTTTTAGGAGAGGAAATAATTACGAACAAAGATCACTTTAAAAGTGTAAATTGGAACCATATCTTGCCTTTCACCGTGATTTAATACAAAAGTTACAATATAGCAATATAGAAAGTGGTCAAAACCAGTTCAAATACTAAAAGAATACAATTTTTATCGTGTATCAATTGGTTTTCCTTAATACGATACTTCGTGGCAGCAACAAGAGGGGAGGCATTTACTCGAAGGGAGGGGACGTTTATTTGAAAGGGGCGACCAAAAGAAGGAGGCGCTTATTCGAAGTAATACCGTACTAAATAAATCAAGCCTGCAAAGTGTAGCAATACTATATAAAGGTACCACAAGTTGTTCGAGAGTATTTTTGTGTTTTGCAAGAAATTACTTTAAGCGAATCGAGCTTTTAAAAAAGTTTCACGACAAAAAAATTATGCGAATTGTCTATTTCTGATTGTTCATTAATTTCACATTTTCATTATTTTCTAGCCAAAAAAACCGGTGGGGATGGAAAAATTAGCACCAATATTTTGCAGTGACGATTTGCTTATCTCATTGTTTTCAGCAGGGACAAATATTAGAGTATAACTTCCACTGGGGACGATACTTTGGCTAATTTTTCCAGTGGGAAGGGTTTTCAGTGAGTCTGTGAGGAGGGGGTGAATTAATATTTGTGAAACAAAGTCACCCGACATATTTGAGTTAAAACTTACTAAAAATTACTTTTTTTGTTTTTTGAGGACATTTTCAAGAAGAAGTGCACATTTTTTTTCTGAGGATTCGCATTCACAGAGTTCGGTTTCCAAAATTTGATTTGAAATAATAGCTTCACAATTTAGCTTAAAATTTGCAAAAATCAACAGAGTTTATTCTCTACTGTATTATAAGTACTGTATTTGATTCATATTCAGAAAACTGGAAAAATAAAACTACAGTGCTAAATAATGGAGACAATCGTGGATATCTCTGAAAGTAGCATTATATTTTCAAGCACAAAAGTTTTTACTTGGAGAATATTGCACAAATTTCTTTATATTTATGACCCCGAAGAAAAAAATTCAAAAACTAACAGTTCATGTTTTGCATTGGACAATTACGTATGGGCGAAGCTTTGCATCACTGTAGTGTCGATTCCAGAATCTCAAATCAACACCATCGGTTTTCTCATCTTTGACTTTGATCAAAACTCCGTAATTGGGTGAACCTTCAGCCCAAGCTTTCATTGAACCAGTCACATCAAAAGCTACCCAAGATGGTCTTGGTGTCCAAGAGTAGATTGTGGTTTTCTTACATTCTGGCTCGTTGACTGCATCACGACCAAGATCCAAATATGGTGCGTACCAGGCATTCTGTGGGCAGGATCGACATCGGTATTGGGGTCGTGCATAGCTCTCTTCCCATGATCGTTTCACACGATGAACGTTCATTTCGTAGTCGAGCCAAGGTGAAGATGAAGATGAGTGCCAACTTGGACGGTGGCGCCCGACGAAATGCATGTAGATTTTAGCCCATTCGATCTTTCCAACAGGGCAGACACTAGCTGGGAGGTTTTCGAATTGGATGAGGGTTCTTTTGACAGGATATTGACGATGTCTACCGATAAGGTTTTGACCAAATGAAGGTCTATCCCAAGAGACACCATATCTTTCCAAGAATGTGTCTTTAACAGCACTTAGCTTGTACATCGGTCCTCGTCCTTCTTCATGCTTGATATAACATTGGACTTGATACAGTGCCAAGAGGCACAGAACACCTTTCAAGTACATCTCTATAAAGAAAGAAAATGATTAGGATTTAGCATTAGGGCCGCAAAAAAAACACGCTGGCTTACTATGTATGAAATATCATATTACTCCGAATAAATACCCTTTCGAATGAACGCCTCCTTTTTAATGCACCTCTTCGATAAACGCCCCTCTTTAAATAATGAACGCCTTCTTTCTTGGAGGCGCGTTTACTTGAAACAAGGAGTCCGACATTTTAAATGTTTTGAAAGGTTAACTAAATCACTAACTGGCAGTACGACTTACGTTCTAAATTGTAATCTGAAGATTTTTCTTGTTCGCCAAACCACTTCACTTGATGAAGGTTGAAAACGTTTGATGATGAACTCTTGAATTTTTTATCCCTATTTATACAAGTTGTGATAAACGCCGAAACTAAGTAATTAGTAACTTTTACGAATATTTAATTGGTCAGCCCCGGTGACCCTTCAAATCTCTTTCACGATTTTTTTCTTCGTTTAAGACTCAACTTATAATTCCGTTTTCGGATTATTTTCGGAAAACAAGCTATCGGGAAAACTTTGGCGCGAAAAATATTTTTTCTTGGAAGAGAAAAGAAACACACAACTTCATTAAAAGATTTGCACATAATAATAAAAGAACGCTATAATTAAAAGGAAGAAAGTGAAAATGATTTTTTTTTTGTTTATTCAATAAATTGAAAGAAGCTATTGCATTGTAAATAAATAGAGAGTGTAAAAGAAAGTTTTTTTATGATTGGTTTTGAGGCTTTCTTGTCTGGAGAGTTTTTGTGTGTAAGGAAAGGAACGTCAGTCAAAGTGTGGCGTAACATAAACTTAGAATCGTCATAACTTTTGATTGAGTTATCGAAACTGGATGGAATTTCCTAAGCAGCTCCCTCAATATAAAATGCCCTATTCATTCACATTATACTAGGTTTAACACGCCATTTAAATCAATTTGAATCAATTGACTATTCTTTTCAAGTGATTACTAGACAGCTAACCGTGCCCCGGGGGAGGCCCTTAGGCAAAATTGGGTACGGGGACGTGCCGCTTGTCAGGGTTCCTTTTTTAGGCTCTGAAGATATCTGACAGGTTCCCAAATTTACTAATTTTTAAGATGTGTATCTGACAGGGTCGATTTTTTATTATTTTGGACAATATTCAGGATGGAAAACAGAAAATCTTTCAAATTTTCGTCTACTTTTATTTTCAGGGCGAAAATGGGAAAAATTCTCAATTTTTTGTTCTGACAGGGTCCTAATTTTGCCAAAAATTCATAAATGACAGAGTCCACTTTTCAAACTCCAGCGGCACGTCCCCGTCGGCCGTCAAGGTCAATGCACACTCAACTATAAACGAGGGGCGGTCTTGACTGGAGAAAAAATAAATAAATCAACATAAAAATGCCAAAAATGAACAAAAGTGATGAAAGCCGCAGTGAACATTTTAAAAGCGGCCGCCTCGGATACTTTCTCAGACAGAGAATAAAGAACAGGTTAGTCTAGCATGCTAGACGACTTAACTCAGTAAAAAATAGGAAGTAGAAAACTTGTCAGGAGCATCAATATAGCCGTCTAGAATATTTTGTGCACAACAAACTTTTCATAAAAATTCTCTTTTTTCATGTTTTTGGATAACATTTTCAGGGGGTCTTGTTGGTTTGTTTTGGTTTGTTTTTTTTCTTTCACTTAGAAATTCTCATTGGCTGAAATTTTTATTTGTTTATGTATTTTGTTGTATATGATTGTTTTCTCACCCCGCAGAAATCTGCGGGCCCTGCTGGAACTCCCGTAAGCTACGGAAACCACCTTAGCCCAGTCGTTTATTTTAACCATATCCCGACATAAAAATTTCCCGCTTTCAACAAAACGTTATAAACGACTGGATTCCCAGTCTAAGAACAGGTTTAAGACATTAAGAAATAATCGATCACATCTCTGTCTGCTTTGGACAAATTCAACTTTGTGTTAAACTTTTTTTTGTCTGAAGTTCAACCAAAATGAGCTTTTCAACCTCTTTGGCTTTAACATCGAATTAGGTTTTTTGATTGTACTTCCTTCTAATCGTTTTAAGCTTATTGGGCTGACCTTCCAGCGCAGCTGGTTTATTGTTAATTACTTCTTCTATCTCCATGTGCGACTATTTAGAAGTGTGCTTGATTAAAAACTTAGATTTAGAAACAGTTTTTTTCTTCTTCTTGTCTCGTGATTAGCAACAGGTGTGGCTTGACCTGCACGTGGGGGACTGAATGAGAAAATTGTCTTTAGCATTGAATTGACACCGCTTTTCGTTTTCTTCAGGCTAAAAGTTGTAATTTGCAAGCCACAAATGAAAAGAAAATTCTGTGTTAAAGGAGTCCGGGAGGGGGCAATCATATGGTCCGACCAACGGCATGTGTCGCCCGTAATGGTAGGTTTTTCAAGACCCTCGAAATGCACTGTAAGGGTGCACTTTTGATAATAGAGTGTATTACAAGGCTCTTCTTTTAGCGGTTTAGGGACTGCTGAATCACAAGTCTGAAAGTAAAAACCTGAATTATCTTTATAGTTTTGACTCGCACTTATCTTGAACTATTTTTCAAATTGTGTCGACATCTCAGTCTCATTTTTGGATAGCTTCAGCAAAATAAGAAATGCAATCAAACTACACTGTAAGGTTGAGAAGCGTTCGGTAAAATTCACTTTTTGTAAGGGTCCAATTTTGAAGGCCAATTTTTTGTCGGCACATGCCGTCGTTTAGAAATCGAGTTCCGTCCACGGGTCTAGGACAAAATTGTAATCCAGCATATAACTATTGGCTTTGTCCAAGGGTTAACGGTTTAGAAAAATCTTCAACAAAAAACATTTAGTATATAGTCAATAAAAATATCTCCTCTAAAAATATTCTTCTTCGTGAATTTCCTCTGTAGATATTTTGACCTGAAGTTAGACTCGAAATAAATTTCTACTCTATTTTTCTGACAATTGGTATTTGGGCATGTTCCATACCATGAAAAAGATTCCAATGAAATATGCCCGGTATGTAAAAATTTTGTTATGCAATCCTAGTTACCTCGCAAACGAAGTTTTACTTTCGTATCATTTTTTCTTTTGCTCAGGATAATTATTACTTCCTAAAGCACTTTGTTTCTCCAGAGTGCTGTAATTAAAGTAAATGCTTAATTAACCAAACGTCCTTTTTATGACGTACCAAGGTTTCCAAAAGCAGACCCCTTTTCTCCTAAACAACAAACAACCAATACTCAAGGTTCCGTTCTCCCAAAATTTGATGAAGACTTGCTCAAATTCTGATGTTGGACTTTGTTTTTCTGGTAGTAGGGGGAATTTTGTTCGATTTTTTGAAATCGCTTGACTGTTTTGTTAGAAGCACTTGTTATACATTTTTGGAAAGCTAAGGGGTAGGGGAATCGAAATTACTATGTTTCCAATTTTTTTCGGACATTTTGGTGTGATTTTCGGACAAATATGACGGTCTCAGGCAAAAATCATAGGGTTAAAAATTAATGAAAATTTTAGCTCGAGAAAACGGAGACCTGTTGTATATTTTTGGAAAGCTCTCAAAAAATTAAGATTAGAGATAAATTGCAAGTATAGGTGATTTCTGTACCTAACTCGAGATATTAACCCTTGAAAACCGTGTTTTTCACCCAGAAACAGCTATTTTGTCCAGTTTTTGCGCTTTTTGAAGCTCAATATCTCGAGTTAGGTACTGAAATCACCTATACTTGCAATATATCTCTAATCCTAATTTTTTGAGAGCTTTCCAAAAATATACAACAGGTCTCCGTTTTCTCGAGCTAAAATTTTCATTAATTTTTAACCCTATGATTTTTGCCTATGACCGTCATATTTTTCCGAAAATCACACCAAAGTGTCCGAAAAAAAATTGGAAACATAGTAATTTCGATTCCCCTACCCCTTAGCTTTCCAAAAATGTATAACAAGTGCTTCTAACAAAACAGTCGAGCGATTTTACAAAATGCCCTCTACTGTGGCGTTTAGAAAGAAAATTAGACAAAAAAAAGATAAGAAAAAGTGAAAAATTACAATCATAGTAAGAAAATACTCTTTTCCCTAAAAAGAATTGGAGGAAAATTCCCCGAAAATCGGGCACTATCAGATTTTAAACATTTCCGTTTTACATTATTGTTTAAAAAATCAGAATAACAAACGAATGGGTATGGCGTAATTTATAGGCTTAATGACATTAGATACAATACTACAATCATGGTTGTAATATTTGCGAAAAAAGGGAAATTCCTACAAAATCTTATAACCACAAACGATTCGGAAACGCTCTAAATTAGGTTGGAAGGGTAAAGTTATAACTCTGAGTTTTGAGGCTTAAGAGCTTAGGATCTAAGGATCCAAAAATAGTCCAATAGGGCTCAGAATATAGCCTGGAAGTCGACTTGGACCCCTCCCGAATTGAAATACTCGAATAAATTTATCAATTAGCCCTAAAGCGACTTTTCACCAAAACTCCAAATTTCAAAAAAAGGAGGAAAATGAGATAAATTCTCAACAGATTTTGACCATGATTGTATCTCAATAGAACAAAATCAAACCCAATCAACTTTGGCTGGCATTTAATTTGGTTGATACCATGAAAAATAAATAAATATGATAGGAGTTTAAATTGGCCATTGGAGGGTAATATTTTGGCAAAATATTAAAAGCAAAGTTTCGTTTTCTAAATTTTATTCCACACGGCCGCCACCGCGAAAGCCTATCGTAATACTTTCGCTATGCGAAATTAATAATAAATCTTTCAGAAAACAACCTCAATAGATTACCTTATTACTTCAAATAACCCCCCCCCCCCCCCCCGCGCGTTTATCAAATTCTTTGATTTTTAGGAGGGGAAATAATTTAGAACCAAAATCACTTTAAGAGTGTAAATTGGAACCATATTTTGCTTTTCACCATGCATGGTTTAATACAAAAATGACAATATAGCAATATAGAAAGGGGTCAACGCCAGTTTGAATACTAAAAGAATACAATTTTATCGTGTATCTATACGTTTATTTTCCTTAATATTATATTTCCTTAGAGCAACTAGAGCGGGTGCATTTGGCGTTTATTCGAAAAAGGAGGCGTATATTTGAGGGGGCGTTCTCTGAAAGGTGCGTTTAAATTAAGGAGGCGTTTATTCGAAGTAATACAGAACAAAAATAATCAAGCCTGCAAAGTGTAGCAATACTACATAAAGGTACCTCAACTTGTTCAGGAGTATTTTTGTGTTTTGCAAGAAATTACTTTATGATCGAATCGAGCTTTTAAAAAAGTTTCACGACAAAAAAATTATGCGAATTGTCTATTTCTGATTGTTCATTAATTTCATATTTTCATTGTTTTCTAGCCAGAAGAACCGTGGGGATGGAAAAATTAGCACCAATATTTTGCAGTGACGATTTGCTTATCTCATTGTTTTCAGCAGGGACAAATATTAGAGTATAACTTCCACTGGGGACGATACTTTGGCTAATCTTTCCAGTGGGAAGGGTTTTCGCAGTGGGTCTGTGAGGAGGGGGTGAATTAATATTTGTGAAACAAAGTCACCCGACATATTTGAGTTAAAATTTACTAAAAATTACTTTTTTTGTTTTTTGAAGACATTTTCAAGAAGAAGTGCACATTTTTTTTCTGAGGATTCGCATTCACAGAGTTCGGTTTCCAAAATTTGATTTGAAATAATAGCTTCACAATTTAGCTTAAAATTTGCAAAAATCAACAGAGTTTATTCTCTACTGTATTATAAGTACTGTATTTGATTCATATTCAGAAAACTGGAAAAATAAAACTACAGTGCTAAATAATGGAGACAATCGTGGATATCTCTGAAAGTAGCATTATATTTTCAAGCACAAAAGTTTTTACTTGGAGAATATTGCACAAATTTCTTTATATTTATGACCCCGAAGAAAAAAATTCAAAAACTAACAGTTCATGTTTTGCATTGGACAATTACGTATGGGCGAAGCTTTGCATCACTGTAGTGTCGATTCCAGAATCTCAAATCAACACCATCGGTTTTCTCATCTTTGACTTTGATCAAAACTCCGTAATTGGGTGAACCTTCAGCCCAAGCTTTCATTGAACCAGTCACATCAAAAGCTACCCAAGATGGTCTTGGTGTCCAAGAGTAGATTGTGGTTTTCTTACATTCTGGCTCGTTGACTGCATCACGACCAAGATCCAAATATGGTGCGTACCAGGCATTCTGTGGGCAGGATCGACATCGGTATTGGGGTCGTGCATAGCTCTCTTCCCATGATCGTTTCACACGATGAACGTTCATTTCGTAGTCGAGCCAAGGTGAAGATGAAGATGAGTGCCAACTTGGACGGTGGCGCCCGACGAAATGCATGTAGATTTTAGCCCATTCGATCTTTCCAACAGGGCAGACACTAGCTGGGAGGTTTTCGAATTGGATGAGGGTTCTTTTGACAGGATATTGACGATGTCTACCGATAAGGTTTTGACCAAATGACGGTCTATCCCAAGAGACACCATATCTTTCCAAGAATGTGTCTTTAACAGCACTTAGCTTGTACATTGGTCCTCGTCCTTCTTCATGCTTGATATAACATTGGACTTGATACAGCGCCAAGAGGCACAGAACACCTTTCAAGTACATCTATAAAGAAAGAAAATGATTAAGATTTAGTATTAGGGCCGCAAGAAACCAAGTTGGTTTACTATGTATGAAATATCATATTACTCCGAATAAATACCCCTTCGAATGAACGCACCCTCCTCTTTAATGCACCTCTTCGATAAACCCCCCTCATAAAATAGAAAAATTTTAAATAAATGCCCTTTCGAATGAAAGTTAACTGGCAGTACAACTTACTTTCTAAATTGTAATCCGAAGATTTTTTTTGTTCACCAAACAACTTCACTTGATGAAGGTTGAAAACGTTTGATGATGAACTCTTGAATTTTTGATCCCTATTTATACAAGTTGTGATAAACGCCGAAACTAAGTAATTAGTAAATTTTACGTATATTTAATTGTTAATTACTTCATGTGCAACTATTTGGAAGTGTGCTTGATTAAAAACTTAGATTTAGAAACTGTTTTTTTCTTCTTCTTGTCTCGTGATTAGCAACAGGTGTGGCTTGACCTGCACGTGGGGGACTGAATGAGAAAACTGTCTTTAGCATCGAATTGGCACCGCTTTTCGTTTTCTTCAGGCTAAAATTTGTAATTTGCAAGACACAAATGGAAAGAAAATTCTGTGTTAAAGGAGTCCGGGAGGGGGCAATCATATGGTCCGACCAACGGCATGTGTCGCCCGTAATGGTAGGTTTTTCAAGACCCTCGAAATGCACTGTAAGGGTGCACTTTTGATAATAGAGTGTATTACAAGGCTCTTCTTTTAGCGGTTTAGGGACTGCTGAATCACAAGTCTGACAGTAAAAATCTGATTTATCTTTATAGTTTTGACTCGCACTTATTTTGAACTCTTTTATAAATTGTGTCGACATCTCAGTCTCATTTTTGGATAGCTTCAGCAAAATAAGAAATGCAATCAAACTACACTGTAAGGTTGAGAAGCGTTCGGTAAAATTCACTTTTTGGAAGGGTCCAATTTTGAAGGCCAATTTTTTGTCGGCACATGCCGTCGTTTAGAAATCGAGTTCCGTCCACGGGTCTAGGACAAAATTGTAATCCAGCATATAACTATTGGCTTTGTCCAAGGGTTAACGGTTTAGGAAAATCTTCAATAAAAAACATTTAGTATATAGTCAATAAAAATATCTCCTCTAAAAATATTATTTTGACCTGAAGTTAGACTCGAAATAAATTTCTACTCTATTTTTCTGACAATTGGTATTTGGGCATGTTCGGTACCATGAAAAAGATTCCAATGAAATATGACCCGCATGTAAAAATTTTGTTATGCAATCCTAGTTACCTCGCAAACGAAGTTTTACTTTCGTATCATTTTTTCTTTTGCTCAGGATAATTATTACTTCCTAAAGCAAGGTTTCTCCAGAGTGCTGTAATTAAAGCAATTACTTAAATAACCAAACGTCCACTTTATGACGTACCAAGGTTTCCAAAAGCGCACCACCCCCTTTCTTGTAAAAAACAAACCACCAATACTCAAGGTTCCGTTCTCTCAAAATTTAATGAAAACTTATTCAAATTCTGAATTTGTACGTTTTTCTTGCATTTAGAAAGAAAATTAGACAATAAAAAACATAAGAAAAAGGGAAAAATGGCAATCATGGTAAGAAAATGCTCTTTTCCCTGAAAAGAATTTGAGGAAAATTCCCCAAATTTTTTTCGAAAATCGGGCACTATCAGATTTTAAACATTTCCGTTTTACATTATTGTTTAAAAAATCAGAATAACAAACGGATGGGTATGGCTTAATTTATAGGCCTAATGACATTAGATACAATACTACAATCATGGTTGTAATATTTGCGAAAAAAGGGAAATTCCTACAAAATCTTATAACCACAAACGATTCGGAAGCGCTCTAAATTAGGTTGGAAGGGTAAAGTTACAACTCTGAGTTTTGAGACTTGGGAGCTTAGGATCTAAGGATCCAAAAGTTCAAGAATAGTCCAATAGGGCTCAGAATATAGCCTGGAAGTCGACTTGGACCCCTCTCGAATTGAAATAGTCGAATAAATTTATCAATTAGCCCTAAAGCGACTTTCTCGCCTTAACTTCAAATTTCAAAAAAGGAGGAAATAAGCTAAATTCTCAACAGATTTTTACCATGATTGTATCTCAATAGAACAAAATCAAACCCAATCAACTTTGGCTGGCATTTAATTTGGTTGATACCATGAAATATAAATAAATATGACAGGAGTTTGATTTGGCCATTGAAGGGTAATATTTTGGCAAAATATTAAAAGCAAAGTTTCGTTTTCTAAATTTTATTCCACACGGCCGCTACCGCGAAAGCCTTTCGTAATACTTTCGCTATGCGAAATTAATAATAAATCTTTCAGAAAACAACCTCAATAGATAACCTTATTACTTTGAATAACCCCCCCCCGGGCGTTTATCAAATTCTTTGATTTTTAGGAGAGGAAATAATTACGAACAAAGATCACTTTAAAAGTGTAAATTGGAACCATATCTTGCCTTTCACCGTGATTTAATACAAAAGTTACAATATAGCAATATAGAAAGTGGTCAAAACCAGTTCAAATACTAAAAGAATACAATTTTTATCGTGCATCAATTGGTTTTCCTTAATACTATACTTCGTGGCATTAACAAGAGGGGAGGCATTTACTCGAAGGGAGGGGGCGTTTATTTGAAAGGGGCGTCCAAAAGAAGGAGGCGCTTATTCGAAGTAACACCGTACTAAATAAATCAAGCCTGCAAAGTGTTCTAGCCAAAAAAACCGGTGGGGATGGAAAAATTAGCACCAATATTTTGCAGTGACGATTTGCTTATCTCATTGTTTTCAGCAGGGACAAAAATTAGAGTATAACTTCCACTGGGGACGATACTTTGGCTAATTTTTCCAGTGAGAATGGTTTTCAGTGGGTCTGTGAGGAGGGGGTGAATTAATATTTGTGAAACAAAGTCAACCGACATATTTGAGTTAAAACTTACTAAAAATTACTTTTTTTGTTTTTTGAGGACATTTTCAAGAAGAAGTGCACATTTTTTTTCTGAGGATTCGCATTCACAGAGTTCGGTTTCCAAAATTTGATTTGAAATAATAGCTTCACAATTTAGCTTAAAATTTGCAAAAATCAACAGAGTTTATTCTCTACTGTATTATAAGTGCTGTTTTTGATTCATATTCAGAAAACTGGAAAAATAAAACTACAGTGCTAAATAATGGAGACAATCGTGGATATCTCTGAAAGTAGCATTATATTTTCAAGCACAAAAGTTTTTACTTGGAGAATATTGCACAAATTTCTTTATATTTATGACCCCGAAGAAAAAAATTCAAAAACTAACAGTTCATGTTTTGCATTGGACAATTACGTATGGGCGAAGCTTTGCATCACTGTAGTGTCGATTCCAGAATCTCAAATCAACACCATCGGTTTTCTCATCTTTGACTTTGATCAAAACTCCGTAATTGGGTGAACCTTCAGCCCAAGCTTTCATTGAACCAGTCACATCAAAAGCTACCCAAGATGGTCTTGGTGTCCAAGAGTAGATTGTGGTTTTCTTACATTCTGGCTCGTTGACTGCATCACGACCAAGATCCAAATATGGTGCGTACCAGGCATTCTGTGGGCAGGATCGACATCGGTATTGGGGTCGTGCATAGCTCTCTTCCCATGATCGTTTCACACGATGAACGTTCATTTCGTAGTCGAGCCAAGGTGAAGATGAAGATGAGTGCCAACTTGGACGGTGACGCCCGACGAAATGCATGTAGATTTTAGCCCATTCGATCTTTCCAACAGGGCAGACACTAGCTGGGAGGTTTTCGAATTGGATGAGGGTTCTTTTGACAGGATATTGACGATGTCTTCCAATAAGGTTTTGACCAAATGACGGTCTATCCCAAGAGACACCATATCTTTCCAAGAAGGTGTCTTTAACAGCACTTAGCTTGTACATCGGTCCTCGTCCTTCTTCATGCTTGATATAACATTGGACTTGATACAGTGCCAAGAGGCACAGAACACCTTTCAAGTACATCTATAAAGAAAGAAAACGATTAGGATTTAGTATTAGGGTCGCAAAAAAACACGCTGGTTTACTATGTATGAAATATCGCATTACTCTGAATAAATACCCCCTGCGAATGAACGCCTCCTTTTTAATGCACCTCTTCGATAAACGCCCCTCTTTGAATAATGAACGCCTTCTTTCTTGGAGGCGCGTTTACTTGAAACAGGGACATTTTAAATGTTTTGAAAGGTTAACTAAATCACTAACTGGCAGTACGACTTACGTTCTAAATTGTAATCTGAAGATTTTTCTTGTTCGCCAAACCACTTCACTTGATGAAGGTTGAAAACGTTTGATGGTGAACTCTTGAATTTTTTATCCCTATTTATACAAGTTGTGATAAATGCCGAAACTAAGTAATTAGTAAATTTTACGAATATTTAATTGTTATTAATTGTTAATTACTTCTTCTATCTCCATGTGCAACTATTTGGAAGTGTGCTTGATTAAAAACTTAGATTTAGAAACAGTTTTTTTTTTCTTCTTGTCTCGTGATTAGCAACAGGTGTGGCTTGACCTGCACACGAGGGACTGAATGAGAAAACTGTCAATTTAGCACCGAATGTATTTTGCGGCATTTTTTGTTCCCTTAAGACTAAAAGTTGCTATTCACAAACCACAAATGGAAAAAAGCTCCGAATAATGTTTTGATGAGTCCGGCTTTTTAAACCATAGGATATCGAGCTATTCCAGAAATAGTCCGTTCCCCCCTGTCGAGGATATCGGATATCCAGGGGGTTAACGAATTTTGTTCAAAAGTGGATATCCAGGGGGTTAAATATCTACGAAGGAGTGGATATCCAGGGGTAAGCATCTTTATAAGAGAGAATATCCAGGGAGTTGAGCTAATTTTTAAGAGTGGATATCCAGAGGGTTCGATACTTGGCAAAATCAATATCCTCAACAGTTGGGGTTAAATATTTTTCTGGAAAACCCCATTTTGCTGCATTGGCATCTGCTCATCGCGTAAATGAGGTACAAACATTAGGATAGGATGCATGTTTTTTTTTTAGTACATGATATTTTTCTACTGTCACTGTAGTGATCCACTTATTAAGGTTGAGCACTCTTTATCTTGTGATTAAAAGTATTACAAAAGACAACAAAAATGGAAAATAGTGGGAAAATGGTACGTGACCGATACATGTTTTTTTTATTAGAACATCCAAAATTTTTGAAGCCTTCTGATGTTCCTAACTATTTGAGTTTTAAGCCTAAAAATGTTCTTTAACATGTTCTTATTTTGACCATTTTCCAGAGAAATCTGAAGAAATAGGGTGTTTTGAGTCCGCAGAGCCTTAAAATGTTTTTAACTTGTTCTTAACATTTTGGCCAGCAAAGCCTTATGTTCTTATATAATTTGTTCTTATAAAAAAAACATGTACATGGAGTCATAGATGGAATCGAAATAGGCTTCTAATATCTAGAAAACATAAACTATAAACATTGTTTTCTTCGTTCAGAAGATCCAAGAAAATGACAGATAGCCCGCTTTAGACAGGAACATTCCGTTTAATATTTATACATGGGGTTGATGAAATTTCCCAAGGAGTGATCCGAGTGGTCTAAGGAAAATTATTTTTATTTTACCAGGGGTGAAACGAAAAGTTTATATTTCCAGGGACCTAATTTAATTTTCCAGGAGGTAAATAATATTCAAATTCCTCCAGGGGGTATAAAACTGGTTTTAGTTTGTCCACTCCCACTCTAAGGTACGAAGAAGAATTTTTCCAAGGTCTTTTTATTTTCAAATTTTACCATTTTCCAGGGAGGATTGTTTTGATTGATATTAAGCCCTCCCATATCTCGGAATGTTTCTTACCTACGAGGGAGTAGGAAACACTGCGCTGCCACGCATTGCGACTCTACAGGTGCGAGCTGCCGAGTCTTGGCGTATACCTTGACACTCGAACCTGTAACAAGTGTCGCGGCACGTCACAATGCACGGCACATCTACCCACACTCTTGTATCAGAGTAGTGGTACCCAATTCCTCTCACATGGCATGGGTTGACCCGGGCGAAGATAAATTCACTTGCCAAGTGAATCAAAGTACCATGGTGAGCATCGAACTCGGGCCTCTCAGACGGGAGTCAAGAGCGATGACCACCATACCACTACGCCACCAGGGGGTATCTAAATATATTATTTTCAAGAAATTTTTGGCTTGGAAAGGTTTGTTTTACCACCTGTATGTATATCAAATGGAACAGGCCATTACAGTCCATATAAAAAAGTGACAAATATAAACGAAATAAAACAGCCGTAATGACGGCTGCAAACTCCGGTCATGGGTCAGCCTTTCTTAACATATCTAACATAAAATTTAAAAGAGTATATCCTATTAAGTGCGAGCGCAAACGCAAACAAAATCGGGAAATCAAACCCGACTATCGCGATTGATCGGATTTACGCACAATTACAAATGAAAAAGATTGGTTTTAAGAAACTCTTTAACTGGAGTTTAATAACTCAACAAAAAGCGGGCTTTAAGAAATTTGCCATATCAGGAATAGATTCAATAATATGACCCGCATGTAAAATCTCATTACCCCGTGTGCCAAGGTTTACTTTCGCATCGCTTTTTTCTCTAGATCAGGTCATATCTTACTTCCTCATAGCTTCCCATGCTTCTCCTGGGTGCTGTAATTAAAGTGTGTTTAATTACAGTGACGTTTTCGATCTGTAATTATGTTTTGACTTTGTTTTATGCCTAGAATCTTTTCCGGTAGAGAAAAGGTGCTTAAGCATATTTTTCATTCAAACGAATGGGTCGGAACTATCTCTATCTGATAGGTAGATCGATAGATAGATCTCACATAAAATTATTATTTTAACAGCAAAAAGGCTGTAATGCTCGATGCTAGTCTGGAGACCATACTCTGTACAAAAATATTTCTATCCTGTTAAAATCCCAACAACTTCACTGAAATACAGTATGGAATTATTGACTCGATTCAAATCACAAAAGAAAAAACCGTTATTTTTTCAAAACAATTCAAAAGCTCGCGCCACTTCTTTAAACAATAGAGCTGTTTGACGTCATACTTTTGTTTATCAAATCATAACAATAAGATATTAGCCAATCAAATTCTGCGATTAATTCTTGCATCTTGTATAATAACTACTGTCTATACTTTGATATTTTTTTGAAACCACATAGACAGAGAAGTCGGGTCTCCCAGCTAGCTCGATGCAAGAACTTAATGGAAAAATAACTATTTTGCTGGAACCAGGAGTCTTAAAAAAAGTTCATTTCTTCGTTTTTCAGCTTCATCCTCTTAAATATTTTTTTAGAAATTATAGTACTCTGGATCAGACCACTCTAAAATGGAGTATGATATGAAAGGTCATGGGTTCAACCCATGGTCGGTAAAACCAAGGACCTCAAAGACTTCATGTCTATCTGTTTAGTGAAAGCCAATTAAAAAGAAGGATCAAGGGTAAGTGGGGCGATCCAGGGAGAGAGTAGCACTTTCATTACCTTTTGGTAAGAAGCTATCGAACCTTTGGGACACTCCCTACTGCAATTAAAGAAAACTTACCTATCAACATTGTCTTCTCACCACCTTTGAAAAGAACTTTCAATGATTTGGCAGCTAATACCATGTTGTAAACAAACTCTGTATACTTCACTAACGCCTGAAAAACAAAAGAGAAGAAGCTCGATCAATTTACAAGAATAAATAGGTTTTTTATAGTCCCGCCCATTTTCCTATGAACCATTGACGACTTTTCTAGTACAAACCTTTTCCTTTTCACCATCAGAAACAATGAAAATAAAGTGTCTTTAAACAATTAAACATGTCGGACTATAAAATCCGTTCGTTTTAAAATTATCTGATGTGAAGCGTAGAGTCTTAACAAGTGTTTACAACCTAAACTTGCATGGGGGCGTATTTTAGAAATATTTCGAATTATTCCATTTCGAATATTCCCATCAAATGAGGCTGAAAAGTTTATTTCATCTAGAGAAAAATTAGCAGGGGAACAGAATCCAGATACCGAACCCAGGAATAGTGGATTGTTTTTATAAGTTGGTACATTAATTTTAGGGGTCACGGTGTTTACAACTTTCAAATATGTAAAATGTTTTGGGCTATGGATTAAGATACTGGATCCTAAACTCTAACCCGGAATAGAAAAAAGAATTCCATAAGAAATATCCTTACTGCAGTAGTAGCCAGGCAATAATATCTAAAAAGATAAGGAAACAAACTTTATTTTACGTCAATCCTTGTTCAAACTATTTGTTAAATAATCAAGCCTAGTTTTCAGCCATTATTTGCAAACATTATTCAGAATTTGAGATATACATGCCAATGACTGATTGAGCTTTCTTTATGGGTACTCTCAAAAGATGCTCCTTCGTATCATTTCAAGTATCAAGTTTGAATCAGGCGCAACGTTATCGGCCTTATGGGTCAAACTACATTATTACACGAATATTACTAGACAAGTATTCAACGGCCTTGGAATTAACAAGCAAAAAAATAACACAAATTTTATTTGCTTTTTCAAGGACACCACGGCTGGTTTTAATTAAAGGGGTTTTAATTAACACGAAATTTCTTAATTCGTGTTAATTACATTCCGTGTAATAAGGTATTTCTTTTTATTTTTTTTCGGGACACTGAATGTTAATGAAAATACTATGCCCTCATAAGAATAATAGAAAATTTTACTTGTTCTGAACATCCATTTCAACTGTTTGAAATTCTGGAACACATACATCCTTGATACATTCTAAGCCTTCAAAGAAAAAATCAAAATTAAGAGAGGAATTATGATAAAATATATTGAAACAGTAGGAATTTTTACCTCAAAAAACATTAAACAAAAGGTCAACATAAAATTGATCGTACATATTTAAAATTGAACATGTTAAAGCCTTGGAACCGTATATCGCTTTTGTCCATTTATTTATTTAGTGCCAAAAGGAATAAAAAGCACAGTTCATAAAAGTCAGACACCGCTCAGCAAATTGAAGAAATGACTTTGCTTTACAAACCTTTAGTTTCATTGAAATATTTTCGTTGGACAGTTGTTAAATTAATATGTGGATTTTGTTGAGATATAGCTTCAAATAATGGAGACATATTCCCGTTTTCACAAGCCGTTGTAGGCATAATTATCTAAGAAAAGAAATGGAATAGTTTTGTCAAAAATTCATCCAATTAGAAATTCAAGCACTAGAACTATTTTGGTAATATTTTGGTTCTGAATAGGCATTATGGGTGAAGAAGATAGTATATATCATGAAATAAAGAAAAACTCAATCTACCTCATTTGGTTGCAGCACTTGAATTTTGGTCAATACTTTCACATAAGTTGCATTATCTGAAAACTGTAAAGAAAATTTTAGCCGAATTAGCCGAATGTAGCTGTTGCTTTTTACAAGATTACAGAGCCCAACGTAAAATAGATTTTAAATAGTATGAAGCCAGATTGCTGCTCAATAAATCGGAAAGAAAAGCAAAAGATTTTTCAGTGAGGATTTGATTATCTGATTATTTTCAGTGGGAACAAAAATCAGAATATAATTTTTTCACTGGCCAGTATATTTTGGTCAATTGAATTTTTCCAGCGGGAAAAGGTTCCAGTGGGTCTGTGAGAAGGGGTGTTTATTTGTAAATTATGGATTTTGTCTAACTTTACGTCGAGCTAAATAATATCAATATAATATCAATATTAATGATGCAATATTTTCATACCTGTGAAAGAACCATTTCAGAAGCTTTGAAGTCTAAACTTGTAAGTCCAATTTCTCCTTTAGCTAGCCCTCTTCCTTCAGCAATAGCTACAAAAGAGAAAGAAATATTTCCACGAGTGCTTGGCCGATTTTTCAAGTAAGTAGAGGCTTATAATTAAATACACTATAAAGAAAACACAGATGCTGTCAAAAAGTTAAAGGAAACAATATTGAACCAGCTTTGTTCATTGGTTTCTTAGAATTACAGAATAAATCATACAAACTTATAAAGTCTGTCTCAAAAGTACGTGAAAACTTTAGTTTGAACTTTTCTCAGCACCTTTTTATCCCAGCTGACACACAACGTTGATTCAACGTTCACCTGACGTTATATGGACGTTATGAACATTGGTCAAACGATAAATCAACGTTATGTACAAGCTTGGATGCTGAGTTATAAAGCTATGCACCATTGGAAAGGTATTTCCAAGGATAATAATCTAAAGGATGAAAGATTTAAGAAAAATTGAAAAATGAAGATGAAAAAATTAAGATTTGTTCTACTGATTTAAAAATAATGACATGAAGATTTTTAGAATATTTGAGCCTTACTTATTTCAAACATGTGTTCAGATTTTTAGTATCTTACTTGGATGAAAAGTTACAGCCCTTTGAAGTAGGCCTAAAGTGATCAAAAATGACCAACATCACAGAAAAGTGTCCACATTATCTTTGAGACAGACATCACTTAATCCACCTAATTGTAATTATGAAAGCTTTTCTACCTATCAAAAGCATGTTGTTTTTGCCTGCTCCAGGTGTACTTATTGATCGTGGCACAGATCTTGCTCTGAAGAAATGAAAAGAGAAAACTCTACAGTGACCCACTCTGCCAACATCACACCTTTTTGATAGTCTTAGAAAGTAATTTATAACTATCGATCAGGGTAACCATACTTTGATAGCTTTTAAGTCACTCAGAGACTCGACTTTAGTGAGCTACGATAATCCGAAGAAATTCATATTAAAGCCTATCGAACAGATAGGTAGTCACTTTTAAGTTACTCAGCGACTCGACTTTAGTGAGCTAGGATAATCCGAAGAAATTCATACTAAAGCCTATCGAACCGATAAGTAGTTATCTGTAAAGAGCAGCCTCTAAAACAGTTCTTAACTTCAAGCCAAATCATTACAAATATATCTGTGATCTTATAGTTATTAAATATACACCTTTTCGACCGTAGTCGCGCGGTCAAGCGCGTGCCACTTTATTATATTTTAATTTGCCACCCTAAACTCGATTCACTAACTTTTTTCTATTGCCTTTAAGTGCGAAAAAAAGACTGGGATGGTTTTAGGGTGGTAAAAAATGCCCGCACGGCAATTTGCGGCTACGGTCGAAAAGGTGTATTGATACAATCCGAGTTAATAATTTTGTCAGTCCAGTGGCAAGGAATGAGAGTTATCCCTTAAATTAAAAACTTTAACAAAAAAGCAAAATAGTACGTTCAGGTCTACAGCTTACTCTATATCATTTTGGACGTAAACAGCTAAACTGGGATTGAAAACAGCGCAAAATTTCCTATTGGATTGTCTTAAGAAATAAGTTAAAAAATGTAAAGATCAGATATGAAATCTTACCCACTATGTTTTGAGGTTAAAACTCGATTGTTACCAGAAATTGTTGAATTTGTAGCAAAAGAAGTCATGGCAGGTGTTTCCATTGACATACCTAAAAGGAGAGATTTTTTTACTTGTCAGTCTGATTTTAGCCCAGTAGCCTTGGCTTCCAATAGATCTCATTCCCAAAGATAGCTGCTAAAATTGATAATTTGATTAGCTCTAAAATTGTTATTTTCAAAAAATTAGACATTTGCTTTTGGACCTTTAGAGAACACACACTATGACGGCGAACGATAGAGTTATTCTTGACAAAAATCTTTACTGGCTTCAATTACATATGATTGTGACTTTCCTTTGATAGAGCTCAAATTGTCCAGTTTTTATACATATTGTTATTTTATATTTCCAGTCAAAGAATACAGCAATAGAGGGCAATGAAATTTGGAAGAGTTAAACTATGACTACACTGATAAGTTTTCAAGCAGTTGCAATGTAGTTGTTAGAAATCTTTGTAGTATAACTGCCTTGAGATGTGCAAATTTAAAAACAAATGAGTGTTCTTTTTATTGCTTTGCTGCAGGAAAAAATTTTGAGGTGCTACATTTTGCAATCATTCACAGAGTTGCAAACTAATGCAGATCACATTACTGAGTCTTATTAGTGTACTCCAGCTTTTCTCATTCACAGGGTTGCAAACTAATGCAGATCGCATTACCTTATTAGCGTACTCCAGCTTTTCTTATGAAAAAAACTCTATTGACTCCCAATAATTTACATTCCCAAATGAAGCAGATCTCCCATTGTTAAAATGTAAAGCAGGAGAAGCAATGAAATTTTGTACAGTCACAAAAAAAGGAAACTGATAATCAATTGAACCAAATTTAATGCATCAATCAATAAACCTTTTCTTAATGACAAGACCATTTTTACTAATAATACCCGCAAAAACGTTACAATATAATCACTTTAAGACTTGATTAAACCGATTATGAATTATTTTCCATGCCCTTGATGTTTGTTGTTTATTGATTAAAGTAAATTGTTCGAATATTTCATCCAATATAGAAAATCCAACGTTGGCTATGTTGAACCATAAAGATGAATGGGCTATGACAAGATATTTGAAGTGAGGCCCAAAATTTTGGGCAAAAATTGCCACCCCTATCGTTATAAGGTGAAGAAGAATTTCTTCAAAACACTATAAAGTTGTACATTTAAAAGAAATTTAACCAGCAAAAAAAGAGAGGGGGCTCCTCTTTCCCAACTAAAATATTTGATCTCAAAGCATCTGTAAATGCCAGTCAAACATATGACACAAATTACACAATTACAATACAATTCAAATTAGAATTTATAAGTCATATTTACGCGTGATCAACATAGACTGACGGCTAAAAAGAACAATACAAAATACATCAGAAATTGAACATATACTATGCAAAACAGCTTAGAAAAATACAAATCAGAAAAATAATTGAAATAGAAAACTTTAAAGTTATAACGAAGTGAAAGAAAAATATAACATATACAGATACTCACTAAAGAACACTGTGTTGGAACATCACATAACTAATGGTACAATGCACAACATTTAAACAACACAACAAAACACAAGACTGAGCATTTATAACTTATACAGATAACATAGAAATTCCCATAGGGATCATAATACAATACGAAAATATATAAACATTACATATTCTCAAGGTAATAAAAACTAAACCTAATAAACATGATATAAAATAAATGACATAAAAGGAAACAATTATAAGAAATCTACCTACAAAAAACTTACAAAAAACCAATTAAATACAAAGTAATAATTGAAAGAACATCAAACAGTTACACAAAAGAACAAACATATAATTAATGCCCAAACAGCATTAACGGCTTCCCTACCATTTTTCTGTTAGTTATTTTCCAAAAAACACTCTACCTATTTCCAATGCATAGTGCGGAAAGGGGTCTGACCCCCCCCCCTTCTTAAATGATCCCCCCCCTTTTTGGCATCCCCCCAACCTTTAAAAATGCCTATCCCCCAAGGGTTTTGGGCTAAATTTGTTATGGTAAAAAGGGAAGGGAAACATAAAGAAAAATTAAGTCTGGCAAATATAATACCACTTTTTAGTGAAAATAAAGAACTTCCTTTCATGCAGACCAAATTTAATAACAGTGCTGGAAAATAATCTACAACATATGTAAGCCCCCTTCTTAAACGATCCCCCCTCCTTGCTACCCCCCCCCCTTTTTAGTAAAAATTTCTGATCCCCCCTTCTTGACTTATTTGGAAGGTGTCATCCCCCCATAAGAAAGGGGGAGTCCGAACTATGGAATGACATCATTCACTTTCAAATGTGAAGGTGACTAAATGAATCAAACATGATCCAACACAAAAATTGATAGAAGAAAAGGAATAGATATAGGACAAAATGTTTCATTGGGATCAAACTCTTATCCAACCTCATCCTCTAACATGCTTTCTTCCCTTCCCATTTTTGCACTTGAGCTAACGATTCCAACATTCCATCTAACAGAGAGAAAATTGTATGTTGGATGGAATGTTGGAATCGTTTACAACTATTATGATATATATTGTGAAAACAAAAGCAGAAAGGATTCAAAGGTGAATAACATTTTTGATCATTATTCATGACGTCATAATTTAAAAAAGTTGAATATCTCAGGAACTAATGCTGGAAACGCTATGAAATTCGGACCAATGATAGAATTCATCAAGAGGAGAAGAAATGTTTTTAAAAAAAAGCTGGTGTCAGCATTTTATTGCAAAAATTCGAATTTCTGCAATTTCTGCTGGCGTCATCAATTTTGGGAAATACTTTAAACTTTTTTTGAATCATCTCAATGTGCTCTATCACTGGTCCAAATTTCATAAAGTTTTGATTTATATTTCTTGAGATATTCAACTTTTTGTATTTATGACGTCATCAATTATGACGTCATAAGCAGGTTTTCTTAAAATATCTCTAATTATACTGAGAAAAAACTTTTAAGTAACACCAAATCTGGTATTCTACATCCAATTACGCTCCCAAAAATATATAATTTGTTATGGTTTATGAACTGGAACTGGGGGCGAAAAAGTAATGCAATTTTGGGACATGCATTAAGTTACCCGGGTCAACCTATGCATCCACAACACACCCACCTCAGTCCCCCACCCACACAATTTATACGGAGAGACACTAAAGCAAAATAGGAAACAGGGATGGACGTGTCACTGATTAGGGTCCCTTTTTTAAGCTCTAAAGACAGTGTCCAAAATTCACTAATTTTCAAGATTTGTATCTGACAGGATCAACTTTTGATTACTTTGAACAATTTTCAGGGTAGAAATTTCAACACCCTAACCACTGTGCCACAGATTCGTTTCTGACGTCTATATATATTGAACAAACTACAGACCAGTCTATATTAATGGAAGGTTACAAGAGAGTGCTTGTTTTGAGCTCCAACCTTAATAGACAGGCAGCTGATGACATCAAAAAAGTGAATAAGTGAAAATTTGAGGGACAAATATTGAGTACTTATTTTGAAATCTTTATACTGTAGTTTAGAGAGTCAGAAAAATTTACTCGACGTGTTTCAAAATCTTTACCGGACGTGTCCGAGAATAATTTATTAATTGATTAATTGAGCTTTTGAATGGTGTACATTGTTTTTCGATTTGATGACGTTGAAATTTGACATTTTTATGAGAGGGGATGAGAGGGTCATGATTGACCAAAATCACATGTCAAATTTAAGTCTTAACTTTTGAAATCTAAATTTTTACCTATTGAGACTGATATGTGATTTAGAATCTAGATCGAAAAATGCGTCGAATGGTATATATATGATTATTATATGCTGAAATCAAATTTTCACTTTTGGTGGTGACGTCATCATTTGTCAAATTACTACCAGACATGTCCGTTAAATAAATTTTCGGGTGCCGAGTAAAATTTTTAGGATCAGTAGATATATGGGAACAAGAAAAATCAACTCGACGTTTGTCCCAAAGTCGTCCAGATTTTAGATGTTGTCAGCTGCCTGTCTATAAACTCTAAATAATATTAATTCAATTTCAAGCCAATCTGATACATAACCACACCCAGCCAAACCACACCCATACCCAACCGTACCAGGTTGCCTGTAGGTCTTGACACTATTACTGCATGCCGGATGCGAAATATATATTCATGATACATAAAAACAATGATAGAGCCATGCATCATAATTACTGTATCATGAATATATATTTTGCATCCGGCCATATGGCTAGGGCTGGACTACATAATTATTCAACAGGACGTCCACTTTGAAAAAAGGTCTATTTTGCCCCCGGCGGCATATCTTTGCTGGCCGTCAAGGTCAGTAGGGGGCACTGATATGGTCAAGGTCAGTGCCCCCCTGTCAAGGTCAGTGCCCCCCCCCAGGATATTTAAATTTTACCAAAAACTCTCCAACAAAATATCAAACTGTCAAGAAGCAAAAGCCCTCAAAAAAGTTCTCAAAACATAAACGAAACATAAAATGAAAGGAAAACAATAGGAACTCACGAAACTTAGCACTATTTGAAGCAGCTCTCTTTCTGCCTTCATTTTTTGTAAATGGAGTATAATCTGGCAGATTTGATTTCCTCATTCTGTCTTTGAACTTTTTGTTTTTTAGTGACCGGGGTGTAAAAAACTTTATAGAAATGTGTGGCGGAAAATGGCGGGAAACGAGGAACCGGGATTTAGTTACTGGGAAAACAAACCGATTTCGGGATGAACGGGACTATTCCCGCACTTTTATGTTATGGAAACAAGATGGTACCCTGCACGTGGTCACTCAGTTACGGCGGAACTACCCAAATTGAAAGCAAAATTGATTGATAAAAGGTAAACTTAATTGTACTACTTCTCTATCAGTCTCCGGGGTATATAGGCCAGGGTACTTTTTTCCATCTCCATGAGTCCTAGGTAGGGTCGTAAAAACACAAAAATAGAAAAATCAGTTTTAAAAGGGGTTCCAAAAAATTATGACAATCAAAAATCAACTCCCTCTCAAAAGGGTCATAACCAGACGATGTCAATCGAACGAATCGAACGCCGAATCAATTGAACGCAATCGAACGCAATCGAATGATTGAAATTCGATTGCCGAACGCAATCGAATGCCAATCGAATATTACCGCGATTTTCTCGATTGATTCGATTGCGTTCGATTGACTAATGTATTCGATTGATTCGATTGATTCAACTACGTTCGGTTGGCTTATGCATTCGACTGGTTCGACTAATTGATTCTGTTGATTAACATTGATTCTCGTTCAACATTTGAATAGTTAAACGAGATGATATGAATCATTTTAGCCTGGATTCTAGAAAATGCAGATCATGCAGGCCCACATGTTTACTGCAAGTTGTGTGTCAAAGCCCGTTCGTTGCGTTGATTTATCTATCGTATCGCGATACTTAACCTCCCTAATAAGAGGCGCTCGAAATTGAAAGGAATTGAGGTAAATTGGAATCTAATTTAATCGACCACCCGTCGAATGCAGTCGAACGTAATCGAACATCAATCGAACGTAATCGAATATCAATCGAACGTAATCGAATATCAATCGAATCAATCGAATTTTACCCAGAATTTTACGTTCGATTGATATTCGATTGCGTTCGGCAATCGAATCGCAATCATTCGATTGCGTTCGATTGCGTTCGATTGATTCGATTGGAATTTTCGTTCGATTCCGTTCGATTGACATCGTCTGGTCATAAGTTCTTGGAATTTGGACTAAGTTTTGGTTGAAATTTTGGGGAAATAGTCTCTCAAAGTCAACGTAAAATAATAGACAAATTTTTTCGCAATTCAGTCTCTTTAAGGATCAATTTTTAAATTTGGCTCAGACATACCTATCATCTAGCAAACCAAGCACTAGAACCCCCTGAATCCGAAGGATTTCAAAACTTTCTTGAGGGAAGGCCAAGGGTTAAAAAAAAATTGGTAAATGTAGATTATATTTTTGTGAAAATGTTGAAAAGGAACCTTGAGAGACTTACAGACAATATTTAATTTATTTTGAATTTTAATTTATTAAAATATTGACGGTACCGTCAACTGCTCTAACTTAACTTGGGACTATCTGACACAACATGGGACAGCAATTCGGCCACCATTTCACCGAACCTCCAAAGTCATTTGATTTGACTTAATGAACGGCGTATTAAAAAATACAAGAAAACAAATTTGTTGTCAATGAGATTTAACAGTAAGTGAAAATACAGACCAGATATCAACCAGTCCCATGTTTCAACCAATCGTCCCAAGTTAGAGCAGTTGATGGTAACTGTCTGCACCTAGCCCCTATTTTTGCATGAGCACCCCGCCCCCCAAGCCACTAGCACTAAGAGGGCTAGCCTGGGAATCCAAGCTCATAATCTTGGAAAAAACAAAAAATACCTCACCTCACAAAGTTCTAAAATTATATAGCTTGGTGCAGGTAGATTAGTCTGATACAGAATGTTATAAACAGTCTGTGTGTGAACCCTTGTTGACAGACTTTCTGAACTTTGGAAACCCAGGCAAACACACATAATCAACTCACAATAAAAACTCTTTCACAAGCTCTAAAGACTTTCAAAACTACTAAAAACCACATCAAAACATCAGCCACATGTATTTAGACATCCAGTCAACAGCCATTTTGTTTCAAAATGAATCTATGTTTTCATTTTCATTTGTTTTCCTTTTTTCTGCAGAGTCAGCTTTTTCCATAAATTATGCGCGCGCATCGAAATTATCAAAATGCGCGCGAAAGTACTGCTAAGTGATACGCCGAAAGCTGGCCAATCATGCCGAACCTGCATTGCAGGGAAAAATGTCCCTGCAGGCGAGTTACCTGCGACAAGCGTTAAACAAGCAGCAAAAATATCATAAACTAGACTGTGAACAGAGTTTAACGCTTGGATTCCCAGGCTATAAGAGGGCCTGCAAATTAAGCTTGGTATTATTTTTATGACCAACAAATCAGACACTACAGGCAAAATTTTGGTAAAAAAACTAAAAAGATAGGTAAAAAAATGACAATTTTTTAGAGTTGAATTCAACAAAAATGATTTTTATCTTCGGATAGAGCATGAAATTCTGAGAAAAAAGTTTACTACAACAAGTCTTGTACTCAAACACACAAAAAGATATGGTCATTTAAAATTAATAATGCTGTGAAATCTGATAAGATTTAATTAGCCAAAATGTGTTTGATTTTTTTTCATGGGTTTCTTCTGGGTTTTACCAGTAAAATTATAATGTGTTGATTTTGCTTTGGATACAAATGAACTGAAAATAAAGAATTATAACTGAATATTTCTTACAAAAGTAATTATATGTTACACCTAGAAATATTACCTGAACTGATATTTTTTTTATGATACATAATACAGAATCAGGGCTACAATATTGACAAACAGTAATTGACTAACTGGTTGGCAGACCATAATGTATACACTAACAACAGGATATACTATTACCCAATATTTAGTTTAATACTATTCCACAATATATGTTTTACCGGGTGCACCAAAATAAAGTATACAGGTTCGTCGAGAAATTGTGAGCTTTAGGACTTAAATTTTTTGTTCATTCTTTTTTTTCACGTATAGAGGATGCTCTAACTTGAGTTTTGGGCTATCATACAAATTTTAAAAAATAGTTCCAAAGTTGTTTAAAATAAACTGACTTTTTTTAATGTCGAAATTTAAAAAAATCAAACCGACAAACCTGTATACTTTTTTTTTGGTGCAGTAGTAGCCCTACAGTATAGTAATATTTTTCAATAATTTTGCTGATCTACAACAAAAAGAAAAATTTTACATGTTTTTTACAAGAACAAACTATTTAAGACCATTACGCTTCAAGTGCTAAAAAATTTAGACTCCAAAACATAGAATTTTATAAGAAATCATGCCAAACTACTCAAAAGCACTATTAAGTTAAGAACATTTTGAGAAGATTTATAGTCTTAAAATTCAAAAAGTCAAAAATACCGATAGGCTTAAAAAATTTTTGATCTTCTTTTAAAAAAACGTCTCAGTTCCAAAAATTGTATTTACAACTTTTCTGCTAGTTTTTTCTTCAGAAAAATCAGCGTTTAAAAAAAGATAATTCTATCAATAAGGTAAATTGATAAATTTATAATAAATATTATCTTTATAACATTCATTTTGCCACTCACTTTTAACATTTGGACCAGTTTGGACCAAAGGACTTTAATAATCTTGTTCATACTCGTTCATTAGCCTGTTTATATTGTTTGTTTGCTTGTTATTTCTGCTATTGGTCCCATCCATGTTAGAATAAACATCTGATCATTTATAAAATTCAATGGAGAAAAAGTATGATTTTTATACTTGTAATCTATCTATCTATCTATCATGGTTGAGTTACAGAAGGCTCTGGGAGCCCATTTTCGCAACTATAGATGCTTTGAGTAAGCATCCCGTCAGCACCTTGAACTGACTACCCAATTCCCCTCACATGGCATGGGTTGACCCGGGCGAAGGTTTGTTCACTTGCCAAGTGAACCGTTGTGAGTGGGAATCGAACCTTGGTCGCCTGTACAGGAATCAAGGTTGATGTCCACTATACCACAACGCCTTTAATTAAAGAGTTCTCCTCCCCTCTCTTGATTGTAATAGATATTTCATTTTTGATAGTCATCTCATCATAAGAGTCCATTTTAAGGTACATCTCCATAAATGCTTTGGTAGTCATTTGTCTTTTTCCTGCTTAGTTCAGCTAAAAGAATAAAGAGGGAAATTTTTGGAATTTTCACTCAGACTAAGTATAAGAACTGTTCACGCCAAATTAACAGCTTCCTTTTATGGTCAGATTTAAATAGCCCCTACAATCTAGAAGAAGTTGTTATTTTTGATTACCCTAAACTACCAGATGAGGGAATGTAAAAATGGTTTATAAAAAAAGGTTATTGTTTTTTAATAGGATTAATTTCATATTTGTTGTTTTTTTTTCATGCCACTTGAGGAATAGCTTGCTAGATCATACTTTCAATGGCAACTTTACTTTGAAAAAATCATAGTATTTAGTTTAGTTTAGCTTCAGATTGTACTAGCACGTGTTAAAAAAATTATCGAAAATTGGAATTGTTTCCTAGCTTTAAGAGACATAGAACCAAATTTTTAAATTCAATTCTAGCTAATTTAAAATTGAGTTGAACAAGTTGCAAGGATTGGAGGTAAGTAAGTTGTCACACAAATAACTATGAGCCTGAACCATTCATGTTTTTAAAAACACCTTGCTTACCTGGTTTGCAGAAAACACTTTCCAGTATGAAAGGTTCAATTTCTAAAAACACCATAAACACCAAATGTCCTGTCGAAGGCGACTGCTATAAAACAAGTCCCGACTGGCTGAAACGGTATAGAAAAGTCCCATTTCCCCGTTTTTTTTCCGATTTTCTAGCCCGATTTTTAACCCAATTTTTATCTGATTGGTTCAGTCAGGACACTGCAAGAGCTTCAAAATCGTCTTGAAAAATACGAGGAACACCAGGAAAAAGACTGAGTGGTTCACAAAATGGTGGTGTTTCTGGGAAATGGCATTTTTGCCTGAGTTTAGTGGAGAAAATTGAGAGTTGATTTATGGAAATACCAGGAACACAGGAAATGCTGGAAACACACCACCTCGAGAGGTAAGGTGTTTCTGGTAAAATGTTTTTGCCAAAAACACCCAGAAAACCATGAAAGGTTCAGAAAAGGTGTTTCAGGTAAAAGTGTTTTCAGTGTTTTCGGGACTTTTTTGACATGAAAGGTTCAGGCTCTATAACAAGCCAGTTTGAATTTGTAAAGAAATGAGAGAAACTTTGTATTTTTAAGCCAATCAAAGACCCCCTTGACGAGACATTCCTATTCTTATTTGTGGCTTGATTTAATTTGATGATCTTTATTTTTTGAGAAGCTCTCATGGAGCTGGATGCTTTTTCTATTACAGTACCTGTAATCTCTACTCTACTTTATTTTCAAAATTCATAATGCAGTGTGCCTCTAAAAAAGCTAAAGAAAATGGAATCTCATTTTCCTAGATGTTGGTATATGATTATAAATCACTTTCTTTTATCCAATTATTTTTATTCAAAGCTTTATAAATAATTGAACTTCAAAAAGAAAGGAATTGAACTGAGTGATTGGTTCAATAATATGACTTTTTAAATTTTAAAATTCCGTTTTTAGAGACACACTGTATAACATCCCGGATTAAAAGCCACTATTTACACGTCATCGTTTAAAAAGAAAACATTTATAAAAGTTTATGTACAAACAAAATTACTTAAAAAAATTTATATTATAATAATTCAGGAGTATGTTTATCAGGTTTTTTCTCGTAGAAAAAGTCTAAAGTTCGAGATCAACATTACTTTTATTAACGCATTTCATGTCATCATAGTCCGTATAAAATACTTAAAGCCGGTCTTAAAGCTTATTGTTTTAACTTTTTGTTAGCTCTTTCCTTTGTTAATATCAAAAGATAAAGATCGCTGTGCTTGGTTTTTAATCACGTTACCAAGTACTCCTTTTGGAATTGGTTTTAAGATTTAATCACATGATCAAAAAGTGAGAAAAGCAAACTACTTTATCAACGCTAGTTCAAGTTCGAAACAATAGAAAGAAACAAAAGGCTTCCAGGCAAGGTTTTTTATATGAAATATGTGACTTCCCAAGCGATTTAAAGTACCTGAAAATCAGACCGGTCTTGGTCCGGTATTACGAGCGGTCTAGTAGCGGTTAAATTTTTGTTTTACATCGGCCTCCAGACCTTCTAGAAATGTGATCTCTAACGGTCCTTGCCGCTTCTAGACGCTCGTGGCCGCTCGTTAGACCGGTCTTGACCACTCGTTAGACCGGTCCTGACCGCTCGTCAGACCGTTCTGGGTCGTTCGTCAGACCGGTCCGGGTCGTTCGTTAGACCGGTCCGGGCCGCTAGTTAGTGATTTTTAGTAACGATTACATGAAAAAATTGTTGTAAAAGGATGTCGACTGGGCGATCAGGGCCGGTCTGGGGCCGGTCTAGGACTGGACGCTTCGCAGCGGCAACTAAATTAACTAGACTCGTAGCGGCCTTTTAGTAAATTTTTACCGGTCATTTACCAGTCCTTAAAAGACTGTCTAAAGACCGGTCCCATTTCCAGGTACTTTAAATCGCTTGGGGAGTCACATATGATTTCATGCTTTTACGTAGCAGTTGGCTATAGATATAGAGACTTCTTTCAAAATTAAGTTTAAATTAATTTTTTTTGGTGGGTTGGGACCTAAATAACACAAATCTGAGATATTTTTTGATTTTTTCAATTTTTGACGGTTCTCCGGCCTTTTTTATGCCCAAAATGGGCCAATTTCGGGCATGTTTGCCTGGATAAAAATCCTAGAACCTATTCTGTTGGTTGATTGACCGAAAGCGGGGAAAAACAGGGTGTTACCTGGGAAAAAATTTAAAACCTGTTCTGTTGGTGCTACAAGCCTCAAATTACACGCTTTTTTTTATAAGAATGGTGTAAATCCATTTCATGATGGATATTCTTAACTTTTTTGGGATAACCATCTTAAAATATTCTTACAGCACATTCTTAGGTTAGAATCCTAATTCTTACTAGATTTAACATTTAGTACATACGTCTCAAGCATAAAATGGCAATGTAAGGATTGAGCCTTACTTGGGGGTAATTGACAATTTATAATTGAAAATGCTCCTAAAATGGCATTCTTAGCTTTAGTAGCAAAATGACGGTGATATTCTTAGCATATTCTTAGTTTTTTGGCCATTTTCATCATGGACAATTTTATAAAGTGTATTCTTATTTTAAAAAAAGCTTGTAGGCGTAAAATGTTCTTTGGGAGAAAGTAGAATAGCGCTCCGTTATGCAAACGTCATAATTATTACTTTTCAAATTTGTCCGACATTCAATCCCATAATCCCTTTCACTTTGATTTCAAAATCGTGAGAGTTGTTACATTTTCTTTGTTATAAGTGTAATTAATGTGCACAAGAAATTAACGCAATGAACGATGGGATTGAAACTCGGGCAAATAAAGAAAGTGATGTCTATTTTTAGATTCACCACGGTGTGCTATTGGAAAGTAGCACCAACAGAACAGATTTTAGATTTTTTCCTAGACAAAACCCTGATCTTCCCCGCTTTCGGTCAATTTAACCTAAAAACCTAACTTTTTTAAGTTTATATATATGGTAGAGGTATATAATTGTTACATTCTAATCCTACTTTTTTCCAAGGAATATCTTAAGCCTAATTTGAGGCTTGTAGCACCAACAGAATAAAACTAGGTCCTAGGATTTTTATCGAGGTAAAAAATGCCTGAAATTGGCCTATTTTGGGCATAAAAAAGGCCTGAGAACCTTCAAAAATTGAAAAATCAAAAAATATCTCAGATTTGTGTTATTTGGGTCCCAACCCACCAAAAAAAATTATGCAAACTTAATTTTGAAAAAAAAGTCTGTAAAGCCCATTGTTACAGAAGACACCTTTCCCTATGAGAATTAATATACATCCCAAATTCAACTTTTGATTAAGATTTAGTTTTAAATGGTAATGTAAAATAAAAGAAGAAAATAAAATATAACTTATAAAATATATAACAATAAAATATAACTTAAGGCGGCAAAAGAACATGAAAGAAATTAAATTTGGTGTTCTATGGGCCTGACCATGTCTTAACTGAAAATTGAAAAATAATACTTTCAATTTCGCACTGCTAAGTACTACGCATTGTTGTTTTAGAGAGAATTGCAATGATGGAAAAGCTTTAAATTATTCCCATAACCTGAATAAGAATAAATTATTAACTTTAGATCCATACAAAATTCAAGAAGTTATTATTTTGCACGTTGGCGACCTTATATTTATATTGAGTGGCCTTCCAATATTCTTTCCATTGATCAGACCGTAGAACAAAAAATTTAATTTAAGATTAGACTTATTACTGTTTTATATTTTATGTTTGTTTATCTTCAATGCTTTAATTGATATTTTCCCCAAAAATTTCTCAATTCAACAATTGTTTTTAAATCTTACAGTTAGATGATTTATAACAGTTTTACATGATTATCTCCTCTCAAAGCATACCAAAACAATAATATGCATCACACTTCATTAAGAGTTAGTTCTATCAATAAATTCGTAAACATTATTGTCAACATTCATACTTGAGCTTACACTGCCATTATTGTTCCCGTTGCTCTCCGGTATGGTAACATATTGATGATCAGGACTTTTTCGATCACTATTTGGAGTTCCTTCTCTTGATAAGTCATCAGTGCTTTTGTAGCCCTAACAATAAAACGTTGTAAAACTTGTAAATAAGTACTAATATACAAAATATCCTACACATATACACAAATATAGGCATTGTATGATTGGCATTGTATCTTCAATTCCATAAATACGGTATAAAAAATATTTGAAGCTAATGAGCTTTTTGCTATAATGTAGTCATATTAGAAGTTTGGAAAAGTTTTTTTAATTGTATATGATAAAAGTAAGTTTATAAATAACTTACAGCATTTTCAAATGTTGTTAATTGTAATTTCGTATCTGAATTGGATGAAGATTTTAGTTTGGCACGATGGTTTTCTGAATCATCTGTTACAATATCGTGAACTTTTGTCAGCTCCATTTCAATATCATCATGATCAGGAACTCCATTTCTGTTGTTGGATTTGGTTGGTGAATAATGTCCATTAGATATGTATTTGGTCATGTATATTTCCTGCTTGTATGATCTCATCTTTTTCTGTTAAAGTGAAAAATTCAACTGTTTGATCATATGGTTGTCTTTGTATCATTGAACAGCACGAGGAAAATTTTAGTTTCCCTCTTAACAATGAATTTCATTCTAATCATTGACCAGAAAAGTCGTAAAGCTCATGGCTGATGGACTTCAAAACAAATATTAGCTTAGTCAAGTAGATTATTTCTATCAAAGATGTTACTTGTGAAAAAGACAAAATATATCTGAATGCAAGGTTTTGAAATAATTTGCCTCTAAAATTAAGTTCAAAATACTTATAATGTTTGGTATTTTACCGTTTTTAAGAATTTAAAAAGCTTGATTGAGAATTGTGATTTCATTACTCTAACTTGATTCCATTCGATATTTTGACATTGCAGGGGTTGAGTGGTTTCTAGGCTATAGTCTCAGTATTGGAAAGATGTGAGCTTTTGGATTCTGAGATGAGGTCTTAAAGATTTCATGTTAAAGCTCAAAGTTAAAACTGTGCATTTCGGTAGTAATACTTGCACTTAAAAATCTTTTGTGGGGAAATCCCCTTTTCTATAAAGTTTTATGACTATGATTGTACAGATACAGATTAATTCGAATGTTTTTTGATTAAGTTAATTCTCACTTACCCTTTGATGAACAATGACGTATATTAAGAGGAGCAACAAACAGCATGCCACAATCAATACAATCACCCAACTGTCAAGTCCTGAATCTTCTTGGTTTCCAGTTGATTTTTGTGGATTAGTGTATTCACCGAATTCTACAGATCCTTCAACAACCGGTAAACCAGCCAGAGTTGCGTTTGGTTTATCTAATTCATCTTGTGTTATTTTTTCAATATCATCTTTGATAGAAGTATCAGTGTCCTGGTTGACCTCATTATCAATAACAACTTGGTAATCAGTAATAATACTGCCTGGTGTAAATCGTATGATGATAACCTCAATAAATCCTTCAATGTTTTTATAAAAGCTTTCTAAAGAGTCTTTCATTTTAGTTTCAAGTTCTTTGTATTGTGTAGTAGTTTTATCTTCTAGTTCTTTAGTGTATGTAGCATTTACTTTGACTTGGACGTCAAATTTGATCTGTCGTTGCTCTTCTACCGTAAATGGAACAATGTCAAAAGTGTCTTTGATAAAAGTCACTCCCTCAATAGTCGAATCGCTGAAAACTCGTTTTCCCTCGTTTAAAACAGCCGTTCTATCTACACCTGTACAGTCACTCGAGTTTTCAAAAACAGCTGTAAATGGAACGTAATAATCTTCTCCACTTTTAACACGATCGCCGATTAAAGATTCTGGAATGGTCAGATATCTTAGAGATACGAAGTTCATTTCATTTTCGAAAGTTGTGGTGATTGCATTTTGTATCCTTGTAGCAATGTTAGTTTCTCCATCAATGGTGACTTTGACTCGACATTGTAAACTACAAGGAACAGATGGGATGGCAGATGTAGTAGGTAATGTAGCACTACTTTTGGATGAAATGATTGGTGAACTACTTGGTGAAATTGATGTCGAAGAAGACGTCAATTCAACGACAGAAGAAGTTGATAAACCTAGTTGAGTGATTGATGATTGACCAACTTGTGCTGATGAAGATTCTTGAATAATATTTGATGAAGATACAATAGGTGGCTCAATAACCATTGATGTTGATTCTGGTAAAAGCTCACTGGATGATGGTGATGGTTTAAGATCGATTGATGTTGACTCAGTATCTACTTGCTGACTGGAAGAAGAAGAAGGTAATATGACAGTTGGGTGTATGTTCATTGAAGAAGACCCGCTGACGAATGATTGGCTTGGTGACATTGATTGACCTTGTGAGATCGATTGGCTTGGTGACATCGATTGGCTTGGTGACATTGATTGGCTTGGTGACATTGAATGGCTTGGTGACATTGATTGGCTAGTTGACATCGATTGGCTTGGCGACATGGATTGGCTTGGTGACATCGATTGGCTTGATGACATTGATTGACTTGATGACATCGATTGGCTCGCCGACATTGATTGACTTGGTGACATTGACTCACTCACTGACATCGATTGGCTGGGTGACATCGATTGACTTGGTGACATTGATTGACTTGGTGACATTGATTGACTGGCCGACATTGATTGACTTGGTGACATTGACTCACTCACTGACATCGATTGACTTGGTGACATTGATTGGCTTGGTAACATCGATTGACTTGGTGACATCGATTGACTGGGTGATATTGATTGGCTGGGTGACATCGATTGACTCGGTGACATTGATTGACTTGGCGACATCGATTTGCTTGGCGACAGTGATTGGCTTTGTGACATTGACTCACTCACTGACATTGATTGGCTTGGGGACATTGATTCACCCGGTGACATTGATTGACTTGGCAACATTGATTGGCTTGCCGACATTGACTCACTCACTGACATCGATTGGCTTTGCGACATTGACTGGCTTTGAGACATCGATTCGCTTGGAGACATTGATTGACTTGGCGACATTGATTGACTTGGTGACATCGATTGGCTTGGCGACATCGATTGGCTTGGTGACATTGATTGACTTGGAGACATCGATTGGCTTGGTGACATCGATTGACTTGATGACATCGATTGACTTTGTGAGACCGAATAGCTTGGCGATATTGATTGGCTTGGAGACATCGATTGGCTTGATGGCATCGATTGACTTGGGGACATTGATTGGCTATGTGACATCGATTGGCTTTGCGACATTGATTCACTCGGTGACATTGATTGACTTGGCGACATTGATTGACTTTTTGACATCGATTGGCTTTGTGACATCGATTGGCTTTGTGACATCGATTGGCTTGGCGACATTGATTGGATTGGCGACATTGACTCACTTGGTGAAACCGATTGGCTTTGCGACATTGACTCACTCGGTGACATCGATTGGCTTAGTGACATCGATTGGCTTAAAGACATCGATTGGCTTAAAGACATCGATTGGCTTAAAGACATCGATTGGCTTGATGACATCGATTGACTTGGTGGCATTGACTCTGTCGCTGACATCGATTGGCTTTGCGACATTGATTGGCTTGGTGACATTGATTGGCTTGGTGACATTGATTTACTTGGTGACATTGATTGACTTGGTGACATCGATTGACTAGATGACATCGATTGGCTTTGTGAGATCGATTGGCTTGGCGACATTGATTGGCTTTGTGACATTGACTCACTTGGTGTCACCGATTGGCTTTGTGACATCGATTGGCTTGATGACAGCGATTGACTTAATGACATTGACTCACTCGTTGACATCGATTGGCTTAGTGACATCGATTGGCTTGATGACATCGATTGACTTGGTGATAATGACTCACTTGGTGACATCGATTGGCTTTGTGACATTAATTGGCTTTGCGACATTGATTGGCTTGATGACATCGATTGACTTGGAGACATCGATTGGCTTAGTGACATCGATTGGCTTAGTGACATTGATTGACTTGATGACATCGATTGGCTTGGTGACATCGATTGGCTTGGCTTGTGACATAATTGGCTTTGCGACATTGATGGCTTGGTGATTGACATAGATTGCTTGTGCCATCGATTGGCTTAGTGACATCGATGGGATTGGCTTGGTGACTCACTCGATGACATCGATGGCTTTGCGACATTGAATGGCTTGTGACAGCGATTGGCTTTGCGACTGATTGAGCTTGTGACATTGATTGGCTTGGCGACATACAGATGGCTTAGATTGGCTTATGACATCGAGGCTTGGTGACATGACTCGTGACTCGATTTGGCTTTGCGACATTGCATTGGATGGCTTTGACATTGACTGGCTTGTGACATTGATTGGCTGGTGGACATGATTGCTTGGTGACATCGATTGACTTGATCACTCGATTGACATCGATCGATTGGGCGTGCGACATCGTTGGCTTGTGACAGTCGATTGGCTTGGCGACATTGCTCATTGGTTGCACCGATGGCTTGTGGACATTGTGACATTTTTTGTGACATCGATTGACTTTTGACCTCGATTGCTTTGGTGAGATCGATTGGTTGGTGACATCGATTGGCTTGTGACATGATTGCTTTGTGATTTGAAATGCTTGGTGACATTGATGGCTTTGTGACGTGACTTGGGTGACATTCGATTGGCTTGTGAATTTGATTGCTTGGTGATTGATTGGCACTTGGGACATTGATGGCTTGTGACATTGATTGACTTTGTGACATTGATTGGCTTGGCGACATCGTTTGACTTGGTGATAATGACTCACTTGGTGACAACGATTGGCTTGATGACATCGATTGACTTGGTGATAATGACTCACTTGGTGACATCGATTGACTTTGTGACATTGATTGACTAGGGGACATCGATTGGCTTGGTGACATTGATTGGCTTTGTGACGTTGATTGGCTTTGTGACATTGATTGGCTTGGTGACATTGATTTGCTTGGCGACATTGATTGACTTGGTGACATTGACTCACTCGCTGACATCGATTGGCTTTGCGACATCGATTGGGTTGGTGACATTGATTGGCTTGGCGACATTGATTGGCTTGGCGACATTGATTGGCTTAGCGACATTGATTGACTTGGTGACATTGATTGACTTGATGACATCGATTGGCCTTGTGAGATCGATTGGCTTGGTGACATCGATTGGCTTGGTGACATTGATTGGCTTGGTGACATTGATTGGCTTGGTGACATTGATTGACTTGGTGACATTGATTGACTTGGAGACATTGATTGACTTGGTGACATTGACTCACTCGTTGACATCGATTGGCTTAGTGACATCGATTGGCTTGGCGACATCGATTGACTTGGTGATAATGACTCACTTGGTGACATCGATTGACTTTGTGACATTGACTCACTCACAGACATCGATTGGCTTGGTGACATCGATTGACTTTGTGACATTGACTCACTCACAGACATCGATTGGCTTGATGACATCGATTGACTTGGCGACATCGATTGGCTTGGTGACATTGGTTGGCTTTGTGACATTGATTGGCTTGGCGACATTGATTGGCTTGGCGACATTGATTGACTTGGTGACATTGATTGGCTTGGTGACATTGATTGGCTTGGTGACATTGATTGACTTGGTGGTAGTGACTCAATCGGTGACATCGATTGACTCAATGAAATCGATTGGCTCTGCGACATAGACTCACTCGGTGACATTGACTCACTCGGTGATATTGATTGACTTGGTGACATCGATTGACTCAATGAAATCGATTGGCTTTGTGACGTTGATTGGCTTTGTGACATTGATTGGCTTTGTGACATTGATTGGCTTGGTGACATTGATTCACTCAATGAAATCGATTGCCTTGCTGACATTGACTCACTCATTGACATCGATTGACTTGGTGACATTGACTCACTCAATGAAATCGATTGGCTCGGCGACATAGACTCACTCGGTGACATTGATTGGCTTGGAGACATTGACTCACTCAATGAAATTGATTGGCTTGGTGGCATTGATTGGCTTGGTGGCATCGATTGGCTTTGTGACATGGATTGGCTTTGTGATTCCGATAGACTTTCTGATATCGATTGACTTGGTGACATGAATTGGCTCAGTGACACCGATTGACTTGATGACAATGAGGATGAATCTACATTTGCATTAATATCTGAAGGTAAAAAGGAAAAAATAGTATAAAAAGAGTAGTAGTTTTTCTTTTGAACACTATAATCAGTATCAGCTATAATCAATATAATCATACATTTATATGCGTTTCATCGTTATTGCTCAATACAATTTATTTTCAATATCATCCGGGAGTTTTACATACCATCTGGAATAAAAGCTAAAAGACTTCGCAAATAACTATGAATACTGTCTCTGATTTTCAAAACCCGCTCCAATATTGTTTTATTCTAATATTTGGATTTAACACAGGTTTAATCGCGGTTTAACTTTTATTTGATAAGCGCTACATCATTCTAATGGCTGGGTGGCCGCCCTCCGCCAACTGATTCTACTTGTTCATAATGGCTATCGAACTCCTTGTTCAAGTTGACGCTGTAACTAAAAGCTGAGAGGATAAAATATTTGTTGCCTCCCTTCCTGCAGTTATGGTTGTAGGTGATCCTCACTTATTTATGCTAATATTGTATTTTTCGGGACAAATTTTCCCCAAAACTTATTATTCGACAATCTTTCAAGAAATATATTGAGAATTCCGGTTATTTTGACGTTTTTCGAGATTTAAAGTTCGGGCGAAAAAGCCGATTTTGGGCTATCTCTTTAATTTAATCGAATATTTCAATTTGAGACGGGTAGGCAGACTTCCAGGCTATATTCGGAGCCCTACTGGACCATTTTTGAACTTTTGGATCCTCAAATCCTAAGGTCCTAAGGCGTTAAAACTCAGAGTTAAAACTCTACCCTTCGAACCTACTTTAGAGCACTTACAAATCGATTGTGGTTTCAAAACTTCCTGGGGAATTTCCCGATTGTGGTTTCAAAACTTCCTGGGGAATTTCCCATTTGTCTCAAATATTTCTTGAAGGATTGGAGGATTAGCCATAATTTTACGCCAAACCTATATCTACCGACTCTACTTGTTTCTGAGCCGTCCTTTAAATAAGAAAGTTTTGTAAAAGCTAGAACATTTAATTTGCTCAATTTTTGCAAAGCCCGGAAACATTTTTGTTTAGGACTTCATCGGTCTACTTCATTGAAGGAAAGCTCATACACCCCCTTCTCATAGACCTACTGGAACCCCTTCTCACTGGAAAAATCGGCCAAAATATCACCCCGTTGTAAAATTATCCTTCGCCAAATTTTGTCGCCACTGAAAATAATCAAGTAAACCTGCAAAATATTTACTATTTATCCCGACCCCACTGAATTTTCTGACTTAAAAAAAAACAAAAGAACTGAAATCCCCAGTCATAAAAGAATGGGAATATCTATCCTCATCGAGTTTCAGTATATTGTTTTTATCCCCACTGGCTGAAAAATCCTACCGGAGAAGGGGGTGTGCTAATGTAGTCAGATCAAATTCGAACCCAGACAATAACTCCTTACATTGTATAATAGCCAGTATAACAGCAAACACAAGCCATGGTTTCTTGGTTGACCCTCTCCTTGAAGTCATATTTCTGAGAATATTTTTAGTATTTCAGTTCCTACAAATGAAAGATTATACTTGATATTATAACAGAATTCATGGGAGATCCAAGAAAAATCAGCAATCATCATTTAAGAGTTGAAACTTTGATAATTCACCAGTATATATTTTCGCGGGTACTAAATCTCGCGAGTTTTTAGGCAAAATCTTGCGAAATTTAGTACTGTTTAAATTTTTCAAAAACACAAAATCGCGAATTTAAATACTCAGAAAATTTTTCGAAATAGGCCAAAATCGCGAAATTTAAAAAGAATAGAAGAGATTTGAAGATGATTTTTCCAAGGAATTAGTTATATTTATTTTTTCTTGTTTTTAAACCTTTTCTTTAAAATATCCAATTTAGCGAATCGCGAATTTAATACACGCGAAAAAAATTTACTACCTGCGAAAATATACACTTTAAGGTAGTAGTTCTTTTCAATTTTTGTGATTATTAAAGCTGACAAAGCTAAAACCCTTGAGACCCATTAGCTCTATCATTGAAACCCAAAAATGTGATTGATAGTATCAAATCTTTTAAAACCCAAATAACTTCTGACCGATAAATACCACCTCCGGTTAGTGTCTCAAAGAAAAACCAGACTACTATTCAGAATGCATTAGCATCTTTTATTTGGCCAAACTTTTGTTTTTAACCTTCGATTTATAAAAGAAAAATAATTCTTATTACTCATTGACTAGTTATGTGCCTCAGCATATATTTATCATTTTCCTATCCGTCATCTTAACTCTAATTTTATGAATCATTTGAGTCGCGTCTAAGTGAGTGGGTTGAAAATACATTTCACATTATCTTGCTTAAAATGCTTCCTTTAACTTCCCAGTTGTGAGACTGTGAATTGTCAAAAAGGTTTTACTTTTATTTTCTACACTGGGCGAATGTTTATTTTACAAAGACACCACTTTTAAATCTTTAAAGTATCATAATTAACCATTTTCCATGGTTATTTTGATTTAATAAGATTTGCTACAAAACTTTATTATAACTGTTTTGGTTCTCTAGGGGTCTATATTTTCCCGCAAACACCACTGCTATAAGTCTTGGTTGCGCTCACATAGTTTTCTTCCTCAGAATTCATTGCACCTTAGCCAACGCACAGACCTCGCAAGCTCGGTCTGTACTCTGGCTGCGATCAGCCTTTCCCGTATTGACTTTCAAAACAGTTAATTTTGTATAAATACTAAATTCCCGCGAAATCGCGGAGCGTGTTTTTAAAGACCCACGAAAGAATCTAAAAATAGACAATGAATCTAATTATAGACATCTAGAAGTTTCACCAATGCAACTGCCTGTTCTGTTCTTGTTTGAGTTTTAAAAATTCATTTCTCAATTAACTCGCTTCTAACCTTCCATATTTCTAATCTCACCGTGTAATCAATAAAGATTAGTTTCGACGCCCCAGAATATTTATATGCAACTAAAAGCAAGACCCACATCCCACCAAATCTTTAATTTCGCATTATCTATCTATGGTAGTTTTTTAAAAGATTTTTTATATAGACTTTGAGATAAGAAAAAACGAAATGAAATCAAAATCGACTTTTCTGACTACCATGTTAAAAATATGACAATTTCCCGTTATGTTTTAACCGCCCCTTTCATCTATGGAGAAAATAAAATTCCATAAGGGTGTCGCAATCAATACTCATAAAAGGTGCTAATCAAAAAATAGAAAAGGTTGCTTAGTCAGCAAAAATTGTCAGATTTATCGTTTATTTTGATTGAGCTTAGGTTTGTAGTTGTTAATGTAATACTTGAGGGCTAATACTTGGGATCTATCCCAAATACTACAGTACAAGTAAATTTTAGCCTTTTCCAAAAAGCAGCGAGTGGTTTTAAATAACGATTACCTGGTTTTAACAAGCATAGGATGCATGTTTTGAATGCTAAAATTTGAAACTTCTAAAAATTAAACGCAATAATAGAATCTTTCATGATAAAGCCCTGAACAATGATCGTACAATCATAGAACACCGTCACCCATATCACTGTGATTAGACGGATTATAGACGACTCCAGTATGATCCTAATTAGGATATAAACTAAATTCAAATTAACCCCCTAAGAAAGTCCGATGGTGGATTGGCGGCCGCCCAACGCTAAAGCTCTAAAGAAGCGGGTCAATTTCCCATCGGAAAGGAATGATATTTGGCCTTTGATGTGCCGCATCCCCAATCGCGCTCAACTACCATTGCGCGTAAACCTAAAAGTATGTTGTTGTTTATGAAATTTGTCGTTCTTTTTGTCTATTGTTAGTAATGCAGGATTCTTTAGATAAACCCCCTCTACACTTACTCAAGATGGCACTTCCTATTTTTTTATCAATATTAGCCTCGAGCACAAAACTTTGTTTTTACAACGGAGCAAGGCTATCTGTGATTTTCTATTTTATAAACACGTATATCTCAATTACCAATAAATGCCTGATAGCAACTAATGTTATTACCAAATCCTCCAACCAAAAGAAGAAATTTCAAAAGGTAAATATACTACCACAGTAATTTTAAACTCTTATATTTAAAGGTTTTATTTTTGCATAAGTGTTCCCGTTTCATATCAGACACATATTTCATCTAAGGACATCTGTCTATTGTTATATTATGCTGATATAAACAAAAAAATATTTTCCTTGTCTTCTTGCTAACCAATCTTGCTCCACATCCGTGTCAATTCAATGTAAAAAAGATTGTAAATTAAAATTGATGAGTAAGCAAACGATCTCACTCTCTTTCAAAAACAAAACCTTTAAGTTTTACTTTAAAGCACTAAAAATACTGTTTAGTATCCCACAAAAAAATTTCGCTGAAGTCACAAGAAATCATAAACCTGAGAAATAAAAAGAATAAGGAAAAAGGATAAATATTTCCAATGCGTAAAATTTTGTAATGATTACGATGAAGGGAAAATCTGTACATCTCCAGTGGCAACAGTATAGAAATATATATTTTCCGTAATCGTTTATATCAAGTGAAAAATAACATTTCTTCTGTTTCTTTTTGTCTGATTGTTTTTTTTTTTGTTATTCAGCAAAAATGCAATTTATATCTTGTTGTATATCCTCTTGTTCACGAAGAAGGTCTAGCTTTTTTCTCCTCTAAACTAAGTTTCATGTTTTTTATTAAGGTTGTGTTAAGTTTTTAGCTTTAGTTTGTTGTAGTCTATCTGCTCATTCCTTAGATTAATGATCTCATATATGAGAAAGGTGAAAAACGTTGATAAATAGCTTATGAAAATATTAGCAGATATTATGTACAAGCGTTATTAAAATTTTTAGATACTACAGAAAGCGAAAAAGAAAAACTTTGATAAATATCTGCCCAAACTTGTCGAGAAATTTTTCTTAATACTTAGCGTTGAAAAAACAAACTATTTCATATTCTATCTGTAACCTACGAATCAGTAAAATTGGTACCTCCCCAATTCTAGGGTAGGGCGTCAACAGCCATTTTTGGGGCAAAGTCAAAAAATTCAAGATGTAGTGTTTTTTTATGAAAATTTAACCTATAGTGAGGCATTCTGTACAATTTTTAAGGTCAGAAGTCCAAAATTGGCCGAACCCCCCTGGGGGTACTGATTCGCACTACAGGCAAAAATTGGAAAAAATGGCATTTTCTGGACTTTTCAGGCCTGTAAATTTGTCAAAACTATTTCAAATCTTAATTTATTCATTTGCTGTACTAAATTTTATGAAGAAACAACAAAATAATCATATTTGGTTGAAAATTGTGCCCATTGGAACCCTAAACGAGCCGTTTTAAGCCAATTTTTGGTAGCAAAATGCTTTTTGAGGCCAATTTTGCAAGATCATAAACTTTAAACTGATTAATTCACATGTCTGAAATTTTCAGAGATGGAAGTCTTCAATAAAGTCTTCAAGCAAAATGAATTTGAAGTTTTTCACTTTTTTCAAAAATACATAATGGCGTTTTCAAAAATTGCTTTTTAGCAAAAAAAAATTATATTTATCAATTATTTAGCATTTTTAAGGCAAGCTTCTACAAACTGAGTTTAAATGCTGACTGGAATTTTTTTTGCAGTGAAAGTATTCTGGAGATACTCCAGGAAAATCAAAATCATTTGGGTCTGAGATGCGCCTATGTCCGCCATTTTGGAAATAAAATCCCTGCTAAGAGCCATCTTTCAAGCAAAAACCCAAATTTGGACTGAACAAATCTCTAAAATGACAATAGACATGGACCCGAATTTTCTTGCAGTGATAGTATTCTAGAAATACTGCAGGAAAATCAAAGTCATCTGGGTTTGACATTTGGGTATATCCCCTATTTTGGAATTGAAATTCCTGCTAAAACGCAATATTTTAAGCTAAAAATCTTAAAAATGGCAATAGACATGAACCTAAAATCTTTTTGCAGTGATAGTCTTCTGGAAATATTCCAGGGAAATCAAAATTATTTGGTTTTAGGATTTGGGTATATCCGCCCTTAATGGGATTGAAATTCCTGCTGAAACAGGCTAAAATGCAACATTTCGAGCAAAAACCCAATTTTTGACTAAAAACCTCTCTAGAATGGCAATAGTTTTGGACCCAAAATCTTTTTGCAGTGATAGTATTCTGTAAATACTCCAGGGGTAACAACTATTTAGGTATAAGATGCTTCTGGGACCACAATTTTTTAATTGAAGCCAGTTTTAAAATGTATATAATATTTCAAGGAAAAATCCAATCTTTTTTTGACGAAACAAGTCTTGAGAATGGAAATGTGTGTGGGCTGTAAAGAATTGAGTGGAATGGGATATTTGTTATAATTTGTTTCAACTAGTATTTCTAAATTAAAGGTATAAATTCATATTCTTTGTTTTAAATGTAATATACAAAATTTTTAGCCAATTATGATGTATCGGATGGAAATATGTAGCATTTTAACAGAGATTTCATTTCCATAATGGTGGATGTAGACAAATCCCAGACTCAAATGATTTTGTTTTCCCAGGAGAATTCACAGAATATTTAACACTTCAAAGAAATTTGGGTTCATATCTATTGCCATTTTATAGCAGTTTTTAGTCAAAAATTGGGTTTTTGCTTGAAACGTTGCATTTAAGCCAATTTTAGCACATATTTCAATTCCATAATGGCGGATATACCCATATCCTAAACCCAAAGGATTTTGATTTCCCTGGAGTTTTTCCAGAAGGCTATCACTGCAAAAATATTTTAGGTTCATGTTTATTGCCATTCTTCAGATTTTTTCAGTCAAAAATGGGATTTTTGCTTGAAATATTGCGTTTTAGCAGGGATTTCAATTCCAAAATGGGGGATATACCCAAATGCCAAACCCAGATGACTTTGATTTTCCTGCAGTATTTCCAGAATACTATCACTGCAAGAAAATTTGGGCCCATGTCTATTGTCATTTTAGAGATTTTTTCAGTCCAAATTTGGGTTTTTGCCTGAAAAATGGCTCTTAGCAGGGATTTTATTTCCAAAATGGCGGACATAGACGCATCCCAGACCCAAATGATTTTGATTTTCCTGGAGTATCTCCAGAATACTATCACTGCAACTATTTTTTGATAAATATAATTTGTTTTTGCTAAAAAGCGATTTTTGAAAACGCCATTATGAATTTTTGACAAAAGTGAAAAACTTGAAATTCATTTTGCTTAAAGACTTTATTAAAGACTTCCATCTCTGAAAATTTCAGACATGTGAATTAATCAGTTTAAAGTTTATGTACTTGCAAAATTAGCTTTAAAAAGCATTTTGCTACCAAAAATTGGCTTAAAACAGCTCGTTTAGGGTTCCAATGGGCACAATTTTCAAACCAATATGATCATTTTGTTGTTTCTTCATAAAATTTAGTACAACAAATGAAAAAAATAAGATTTGAAATAGTTTTGACAAATTTACAGGCCTGAAAAGGCCAGAAAATGCCATTTTTCCAATTTTTGCCGGTAATGCGAATCAGTACCCCCAGGGGGGTTCGGCCAATTTTGGACTTCTGACCTTAAAAATTGCGCAGAATGCCTCACAATAGGGTAAATTTTCATAAAAAAACACTACATCTTGAACCCTACCAATTCATGATATTCATTGACGTAATGTTTTACACGGAAGCACGGGTGTTTGTCTATAATTCTGAATTTAAACTATAGAAGTAGTGGCAAACGCTCGGGCTGTTTTTATTTTGGATGATTCCGTATAAAACGTTACGCCATGAATAACATGAATGGAAAATGAAGGAAAAATCAGAAAATTAAATCACAGTCCCATTAAGGGTCGAAAAATAGGAAAAATTCAATTTTTTGTCCCTAATAACATCGAAATTTAGTCAAATTAAAATTAAAATTCACAAAATTTTCAATTTCCTTTTTAGTCCTGCTAAGGGGTCCGAGGGTCGAAAGTTGGGCAGCACCCCCCGTCATCCTGTAAACCTACCCCCCCCCGGATTTCAAACTTCATCCACATCAAACTCCTTCTAGTTTCCCTTGCGCGAATGTCTATTTGAAGGCAAGTTTTTAAATATACGTAAGAATATCAATTATTTAAGATTTGTGGCATCTTCTGTTTTCGATTTTTTTTGCCTTGAAAAATTTCAAAATATCTCCGAATAATAAAAGAGATCTGAGGCCATTATATGTTTTGACTTTAATGAAACCCTACTAAATTTAAGATTTTCCTTATCTATTCACCTTAATATTTCAAAAGTGTGAAAAAGATTTTGAACGAGTAGCAATTTCAGTCTCATTGAAATTGAAATTTTGAACTTAAGGATATGCTAAGAATATCACCATCATGGGATAAGGCAACATAACTAACCATTTTAAAAGTGTTTTTAACTCTAAATTGCCAATCATTCAGTACGTTCAAAAAATGCAATTTTATGATTCAGGTACAATTTACATGCCAAATTTCGGTTGAATTTGCAGCCTATAAGTATACATTAAGAATATTTTAGAATGATTTTCCCAAAAAAGGTTAAGTAAGTAAGTTTGTGACCGCAGTCGAGGGCGACCCGAAGGCTCCCTTTTCGTATAGCTGTCTACCCGAAGGTGTCCTCTAACCGGGCGCCACTCCTTTGCCTGGATTTCTCCACTTATCCTTCATCCGTCTATTTAGTTGCTGAGCATCAAGCAGAGAGGGCGAGGCATCTAAGAACATCCAAAATTCTTGACTTGAAGCCTCCGGATGTTTTTAACTTTTTGAGATTTAGGTCTACAATATTCTTCATACGTTCTCTCTAAAAAATTGGGTGTTTTGGAGTCTAATATATGTTGTTAACTTATTCCTAATAGTGGGGTCGTTTAGCATAATTTACAGGAAAAAAATAATATATAGCTGAAACTTTCTCCAGACCTTCTCTATAGGATGCTTATGCCTCAGGAAAAAAATTCCCTAGAATCCCACTGGTGGAACATTCCCTTTTTGGGCAATTTCTTTTTTCCCCAGGCAAATCCCTAAGGGCGAAATGTTTTGAAAATTTCAAACTCATTTTCAGACAATATCAGGTATACCATTCGAAAGCTCTCAAAAAACTATACAGAAGACTTTCAAACGGGTATGGCCGATTTCATTACCTAACTCGAGATATTTCATGCGCAAGTTCCACTTTTCGCCACATTTTGGTCTAAAATTGACCAAAAATTGCATCTTCTGCGTGAATTATCTCGAGTTAGGTAATGAAATCGGCTATACCCGTCTAAAAGTCTTCTATATAGTTTTTTGAGAGCTTTCGAATGGTATACATGATGTTGTCTCAAAAAGAGTTTGAAATTTTCAAAAAATTTTGACCTTAGGGTTTTGCCTGGGGAAAAAAGAAATTGCCCAAAAAAGGGATGTTCCACCAGTGGGATTTTAGGGGATTTTTTCCTGAGGCATAAGCATCCTATAGAGAAGGTCTGGAGAAAGTTTCAGCTATATATTATTTTTTTCCTACAAACAGCCTGTACTTTTGTAACACGACCACACTATAATAGTCTGGCCATCGAAGCCTTATGTTCATATATTTTGTTCTTATGAAAAAAGAATGTATGCAGACTGATACTAAATAAGACCTTGCATCCTGGAAAATTTAGGTAATAAGTTGTAAACCACAAATCATAAAGATGTCATAAGGGGATTTTCTATTTATTTTAACATAAGCTTTTTATGATAATTTTAATAACAGTTCTAATCTTTATCCTTTACTGTATTTGATAAATTGTCTTTATGTTATGTACTGTTATATAATGTGCTCAGATCCTTGATCACGCTATCACTGCTACGATATCTATACCATTGACTTCCAGCCCCGAAGGGCTAGACACGAGATTCCTGGATTGAAAAAAAAGCCACTTATTACCCATCCTAAACGCGTGACCCGCGTGGCTTTCTCAAGATTGAAAGTAAAACATATCGCCAGATTACGAAAAATATGCCGCGTGAAAATAAAGAAAGTGCCAGGTTCAATTCGTCATTTTAAATGCGGCACAAACCTTAAGGCTTCACTTTTTCTTGCTTGAGAAAGGTCGGAAGATTCATCTCTACATAGCCCTTTAAATTCAATGATCTATACAGTACCTCTTTAGGAACAAATTGTCCTTTTATAACTTTGCTTATCCTTAATCTTGTGTCGACACTATTTCAAAGTTCACGTACGAATCGATTAAACCTTTACTCTTTTTTCTAATCCAAAACTCAGAAACCCAAATCTCTCTAGGCATACCATAACAACATGAAAAACTATTCTGAATATTTCCGCTTCACCTTCGAATGAAGGAACATTCGTTTGATAGGCTTCTCTACAATTTCCTTTATTTGTACATGGATAGTATTGCCTCAAAAAGCAAATAAAATGAAAATCATACGCGGAATTTGTTTTTTATTAAAAGATCATCAGAAGAGATTTATATTAAATCTGTTGGTCAAATATACGGGAGTTCCATTTGCTTTACTTAAATTTAAAGTGAATGTTCGTAAAAACACACGCCTTCATCTCTAAAAGGGAAGACACTTTGACGGAAATAAACTTTCTGGAATCTATCTTTTGGAATATCTTGCAAGATATAGTTCGTTCATTTTTTATCCAAGTCCAAGTGGTTTTGACAAATTTTTCATAACAGGAAGGAAGATATCCAGTTTTTTTCGTGATAATTGAGCTTCGCGAACGGGCCTTTCGGAATACATTATTTCGCGAAAATAACTTTCCCAGGCTCCTTCTCGAACGTTTTCCAGCGAAAATTATTTTTTTCCTTTTTCCCTTACTCTTAGTCATACTCTTCTGCCTTAAAAGATGAATCAAAATTACTTTGTCCGATAGTTATCAAAACAAAAGAAAGTCCGAAAATATTCACTCTGAAACCATCAAAAATCTTGAAGTAAACAGAGATGAAGCGATCTCATAAAAATATAACATGCTAAAATATTTGCGACAATCCTCACGTGACTTGTGATTTCTGTGCAGAAATTCATCATTTTGTATCACGTATAGAAACTTTTTTTGAGTTATGATATCATCAGCTATTCTTAAGCCCACGTGCTAATGAAAATTTATTTCTACCAATTGTATCTTTTTTATCAATTACAATTAAATTAGACGATAAAGATCGACCATAAATATGTGTACAAAATCAAATTTCATTATATGACTCAAAAATCATGAAAGTTTTGTCGAAAATGCATATCTTATTATTTAGCAAACCCACATGTAATCCCCTGACATTTTTTTATTTCCTTCTATGAGTACTCAGCATTCTTAGGATCTTAAAATATTTTAATGGAGATAACTATACACCCCTGTCTCGCAGCCCCAGTGAAACTTTTTTCCTACAGCGGGGATAAAAATTCTATTGTTTTCCAAGGTACGAAAGTCCAGTGGGGATGGTTTTGGAGTGCAATTTCTAAACAATGAATATTTCTCAGTGGTACTGAAATTCTAGGGTATTTACCCCACTGAGGACGAAATTTTTGCCAATTTTTGGGCCCCAGCGGGTCTGTGACACAGGGGTGTAGTTATTGATTAATCTCACAATTTTGTCTGAGCTAATTTCGTAATGCCAATTTACAATTAAAAGTAAATTCAAAAAAGAAAGGTTCGTCGAGACTTTCGTTCATCAAATTAGGGAGTATTGAAACTCTAAAATTACAATTAAGTGTAAAGAATAAATACAAGGCATATAGCTGTTCGTCAAGATTCTATCGTGATCTATCATGTGTATCTTTAACCCCACTCAAAATCAACATATGAATGAAGTAATCAGAAATTTTAGAAATTTAATGAAACATTTAAATGTTGACTTTATACCCTCTCATATTGCTTAACCGTTGATTTATCTACGTCTTTACTTTTGCTTTTTGATGGGAAATATCATTTTGATATCCTGTTATTGACTTTCATATATTCCAAGAAAAACTTGACCCTAATGATGTTTTTTACAACGTTTAACTTTATATTGGGGAAGGGGGCTAAGAGGGTTTTATGTATTCCTTGAGAGGCTTCTAGGCGTAAAAGAGGTAACCTTGTCGCTTAAAAATATTCAGTACTCATTTTGGCTCTGATGGAGTCGACTTTAGGTCATTTTCACTTCCATTTTTCCCAGGAATATTTTCAATACCCAACACTATACACAACACTCAATTACCTTTTATGAAAATTGACCCCCAAGGCGAACAAACCTGCCCTTATTTAAAGTTACTGTGATTACGAAAGTTTCTTGTAAATTCAGGTAATCTGAGTAAAATTGATTAATCCCTTCAAGTCTTAGTCTGGCTGATGTTCTTACGATGTTCTTTTTTTCACAAATTATAGCCTAAAAGTTCTTATGAAATGGGATTCTAATAAAAAAACGTAAGACCCAGTACTTTGCCCTCTTTTATCAAGGTATCTTTTATCAAATTTCAAAAGACTGTCAGAATCTCTGAAAAGTCCAATATTAGATATCAATTTTTTTGCATTTTTTCACTTTTGACTATGCAATTTCGCTGACAAAAGAAATTTTCGAACTTTTATCTGCCGAAACTAATTTAATTGAGAGATAACATTCTTCGAATTTGACCAAAAATAGAAATCTATTATTCAAACTGGGCGTTACATAGAGGTTTCGCCCTCTTTTACACCCTATATCCGTCATCAGTCTTGAAAAGGCTAAGTTCCGTTTTTGGCACACACCCCGTAGGTTTGAAGACCCATTTTTTTCCCTCGATCTTTTCTTGTTACTCCAAAGAAGACGAAGGTTTTCACCTGTTGACAAACTAATCGACTCTGGTTCGGACAACCGAACTAGAAATTTCCTTTTCCCCAAAGTCTCTTTGAAGCAAGAAAACTCAAACAAACATTTTAACTACAATTCTGTTTTCCATTTTGTAGATATTCTCCTCGATCAAATCAAACTTCAACTACATACCTCAAAAATTCACGTGTTTCCAAACAAGAGCTCTAGAAAACCATTGACCAATCAAATCATTCCCGTAAGTCCATCCACACTTATTCATTCATTCATTCATTGTAAAACTATACCTTATATCTTTCACAATGAAAAAATATATCCTATTCTTTTTGCGAACTTTGCACAAAATAAATGACAAAATACTTAGAAATTTGATGACTTCTCCTGACCTTTTTGCAGCAATTCTTCTTTAAAATATTGTCATATCATCTGTCATTTAATTTATTTATTGCTGAAACTTGACTATAGATCACTTTTCAAGGTATTAGATTTATTTTTATTTCTTTGTTTAATTTTGCGGAGGTATTTATTTCATTACGCAATCTTTCCGATGTGTCATAAGAAAAGTATATATAAAGAAACGCCCTGTCTCCAGCTCTTGGGTCAGTTATACTTTAATTTAATAAGAGCTAGCAAGTCTAGTCCTAATCTCAGACTTGAATGTTTTTCTTAATTTGTTCTTTAGGTTTTGGAAAAATTCAGTCACTTGATTTTTACAAAATTGATCTTGTCATTATTTGTTTAGGTGATCGATACCAAAGATAGATAAAATTGTTTTTTGGCGTTAGGTTTACGCAGTGTACTTTGACAATCTTTAATCTTTCAAAAATTCACGGTGAAAAGCTAAAATCGTCCGAAAAGGCACGGTGATTTTAGTTGGATTTTTTCATGTGCTTAATGATGCTTCTAGAATTGTTTGCATTTATTGTATACACCGAGCTTCCTTTTTTGATGATGGGTTGATGATATATGTAGATACTTTGATATTTTTTAATGTTTATGACGCTACCATGACGTAAAACCTTATTAAGATATTGAAATACCCTGTGATAAAATCTTTTTAAAAACACATTGGTTTTAATTCTTATACAATCATTGGTCTGACAAATAATTCAAGAATTTTATCTCCCACAACTGAACTGAACTTAACCACTAAGTCCAGAGTCGACCAAGATGAGATACATTTTACATACGCGCATGAACAATGACTTCATTGTTTCAATTCTAAGGGCGACCAATCAGGTTAAGTTTCACTTAAATTTCCCTCATTCAATGCTCTCACAGATACATAATACCATATGATATGGCATTTGTAATATGATTGTCATGCATTCTTATCATAAAACAAACGAAATGCAGTATTTTCATAATATTTGCATGTAACTGTCGAAACAGAACAAGGAATTATCACATCTTATTGCATTTTTAATTCACATATTAGTTGGACATGAAAATGCATGATTTTAACTATATATATATGAGTCAGACATGAGTTGTGATGACGAGAGATTTCCTCTTTTTCACAAAGAAAATCCCACGTTGGCACTTGTCAATCTTGAGCCATCCCCCCCCCCAAGATGCTTCCCCTAGTAAAAAGATTGGAAGATGCTCGATCGGTTAACAAGCTTCTTCGATATTTAGCATACTGTAAGTACATTTGCTTTAAATGTACATTAGTTCTTATTTTACTTGCCTTCTTTTAACCATAATGCTTCAATTCTAACAAATTATTTACCGTTGAAAAGATACTTCAAAGTACTATAATATTGTATTTCAATAGTGGGGGCGTAATTCAGGCTGATGAGTCTATTTTTATCGTTTGTCTCCTAATGTCATCTTTGCTGTAAAAAGTATATCTGGACTGGACTTTGGGTATTTAAATCACTATACTTTAATCAAATGAGTAATATAGTATGAGTCATGTCCGTATTGAAAATGACTTGCAAAATTTATGATTACTAATAGTTTAACAATAAATGTCTTTCATTTTGGTATTATATGTATGATTATCAAATCACCTTTATTAAGTGAATAAAATTGACAGCAGTCAGAACTTGCATATTTTGACATGATTCCACGAAAAAGATATTGAAGAGGAGGGAGTATCATTCCGTCTTTGATTTCTTAGAATGCACGGTTGCCCATTTCAAAGATCAGCTTTACCTCCTACACCCCCCCCCCCGGGGTACTAGGGTTGCCAGCTGACGGAGGGGGGGGGTTGCCGCCCGACTTTCGACCCTTGAACCCTTACCGGGAGTAAAAAGAAGAAAACAAAGGAAAATTTTGTGAATTTTACGACCCTTAGTGGGACAAATTTGACCAATTTTGACCAAATTTCGATCTTTCCGCCTCTTACTCACTGGAAAATCGATCGCAAATCATCCCAACGAGAAAAATATCATTAAACTTCAGCCTCTGCAAGACTACACCGAATTCTTATTCCATTGCCTAGGAATAATGTGGCAATGTAGGTGCAATGTTGAGAGCGCTTCAAACTGGACTATACACCCCTGTCATATACTGTCCCGGTGAAACTTTTTCCCACAGTGGGGATAGAAATTTTATTGTTCCAAGATAAAAAAAATTCAGTAGGGGTGGTTTTGGAGTGTAATTTCTAAACAATTTCGAATGTGGATGGAAGTAAAGTCAATTTCGAATGGGGATGGAAGCAAAGTCAATTTCGAATGGGGATGGAAGTAAAGTCAATTTCGAATGGGGATGGAAGTAAAGTCAATTTCGAATGGGGATGGAAGCAAAGTCAATTTCGAATGGGGATGGAAGTAAAGTCAATTTCCCAGTGGGGGTGAAATCCTAGGGTATCTTTTCCCACCGAGGACGAAATTTTTGCCACATTTTCCAGTGAGGCTGGGGCTCATGCGGGTCTTTGACACAGGGGTGTGACTATGTAAGCTGTAAACAGTTATTTTTAAACCACAGTCCATTATAACTCGCTTTTTCCTATTGATATTTAGCTCCTTCTTTTTATCACCAAAGTGTGAAACTAGTTCTCATCAGGATTGGTAAGACAGGGGTGCGAGTTCCTTTTGAAATCCGCTACGAGGATTGTCCCCCCCTCGGGGTCATCTATTTAGTCTCGTAGTTTTTAAAATAAATAAGAAACTACACCCAATGAAAACGCAGACCATTTTTGGGATGTACTAAAAGACTATGGTGTACTCATTATCATAGCTTTCTCCATTAATAAAGGGCTGATAAGAAGCTGTTTTTAAGGGCTCTTATCAAAAATAAGATTTAACCTATCTGAGAGGGGTTCGGATGAAAGGTAGTATTTATGCTTGAGTTGTTACAAATATATTCCTTAAGTGTACAAATAATTTAGAAGGAAAGATACCTTAAGTGGATAAATTTTGGCGGGGATTAAATTTGGCGAATTTGGCGAATTTGGCAAAAATTCGCCAAATTAAATCCTCGCCAAAATTTCCAAATTTGGCAATTCGTCAAATTAAATCCCCGCCAAATTTAACAAAAAGAGAATTATGTGAAAGATCACAACTTTTTAGTATATTTTTGAGTAATTTTCACCCTTTTCAGTGTGACAAAATTTCCAATTCGCCAAATTAAATCCTCGCCGAATTTTACGAAATTGATCTATCGCCAAATTAACTCCCCGCCAAAAATCGTATTTTAGCCAATCGCCAAATTAAATCCACGCCAAAACTTATCCACTTAAGGTAATTCCAAACTCTTACCGCCCACCAATAGTCTGTTCTTCTTCTATCTTAGATAACAGCATAACAGTAAGTCTTCTCTTTAATCTTAGTTTATACTAGACGTCACCCGCGTTTCTTCTACGCAATTAACGTCTATTCCACTTTGCGACTTTTTTGAATGTTTTGAGTCCAGGTTTCGGGCTCCAAACATTAGATTTTTTTTATGTCACTTTAAACTTTTGAAGCCCTTGCAGTAAGGAAAAATCGAATTTGCGTCAAAATACTTGAAAAGTTTCTATTTTTCAAAAAATCGTCAAAGTGGAACTCACTCTTTAGTGAGGTGCTCGCTATTTTCATCCACGTTTTCTCCTGTTATTGTGTCTGTCTCTCGATTTTCCTCTTCCTCCCATTTTTATACAAAATGCCCATGAATAGAGCAGACTTTCCATAGGCGTAGCGAGATACCCTGCAAAATTAATGGATGAGAGCAGTTTTTACGACACTGTAATTATTCTCTTTGTTTTATCAAAAGATAATGAATATGTCATAAACGTCTGCACTCCCTCATAAATTTTGCAGGGTATCTCGCTACGCCTATGAACTTTCATTGTTCTTGTTATTTGGGATTAAAACTTCCTTTCTGTGAGTTGTTGTTGGATATGTTTTAGTGTTGAATAGTCCATGCTGCTTGCAGAAGTATGCTTTTCGGTTGGAATCATTTTAAGTTTCCTGTTGTTCCGTATGGAATAAGGATGTTTTTGGGTGTTGGAAACTATTGACTTAGTTGGAGTTCTGATTTGAAATTGTATAATTCATGTTTCGAATTTTAGTCTTATATCAAGGGGGTTTGTAGAGGTTTGAAATACCGTTTTCCCATCAAAATCTTTGCTGAATCCCGGAATCCCGAAAATTGAAAAACAAAATAACACCGTCACACCGGTTTGTAGAGGTTATAATACCGGCTAAATACCGGGATAAAAACAAAAAATAAGGCTAAATATGTCACCCTCTGATTTTAAAATACCGTTTTCCCGTCTCTTTTTTCGTCAAATCCTCCCGTAATACCATACTAAAAAAGGGCCAATCCCGTCACACCGTAAAGGTGCAAACCGCCCCCCTAATATTATATAACAAATAAATTGATCTTTAAAACATGGCCCCCGTCACCGGGAAGGCCAGCCCCCCCCCCAATATTTTGTAAAGTAATTTTTTTTTTACTTTAAAAAAACCCGTCAAAAGGCTATTAAGCAGACATATATAGGAAGTATACCTATAGAGGTCTTCGATTCAGACTAAACAGTTTGTGAGTATTCTTTTGCTGTTTTTTTAAATCCTTATACAAGATATTTTTATAAAGTTTTTTCTTATAATAAAACATGTTCAGACATAGAGATTTCAGTCTATTGTGTTGTACCTCTTTTGCTAAATAAACGGTTTAGTTGCTAGACTATTTCTTTTTGCATTTGTTTATTAACACCTTTATATAAAAGAACAAATCGGCCATCAATTTATTTCATTTCAACAGCTATAAAGGTGTTACTAAACAATACAATTCAAACTAGTCCGGGAGCCAAATCCTATATCTCCTTAAATAATCACTTTTGCTTAACCCAAGATTCTACAGGATAAACTATACATTTTTGGAATCCTCAACTATACCTCAAATTATCAACAACTTTAAGAAATGGTCGGTCCCCAAAGCTAACTCCTGGTCAATTTTTCATACTGGGCCCGAGTTTAGGGGGTACTTTTTACCCTTTGTAAGGATTTGTTAAGGAAAATATCTTTCCATGTATGATATAATTTGCTATATCTCATGAATGAATTGACCAATTGCTTTGAAACTTTGCCAAAAGTTTCAAGATACATTGGTGATTATCATTGGCAAAAGATTTTTGCGAAAAATTATTTTTGGGGGTTTACACGGGGCAAAATAGGGAAAATTTGGGTATTTTCACTGAATTTTGACACTTTATAAGACTGGGACCTACCAAAACAACTTTTAATGAGGCACAAACTTTGTATTATGATAAAGTTTGATGCGATACACCAGAAAAATTTCTTGTCAACTGTATTTAGTTTCATTTTTGACGCTTCAGGGGGTAAAAATGCCCATTTATTGAATTTTTACATAATTTGAGCAATTTTCACTGCTTATCTCGCCTAAAATATCTTCGAAAATAGTTTTAACTTGATCTTTGTGTAATATACTCTGGAAAATTACAATTCTGACTTGAAACTATCACATTCAGAGTGCAACTGGACAAACCAGGGGGGTAAAATTGTCCGTTTTAGTGGATTTTTATCAATTTTTATTGATTTTGGGGCCCATTTGACCCATAAAAAAGTATTAGGGTGTACGAAATTTGATTTTTAACTATTGGAGACATTGATATGATATTTTCTAATAGATAATAGAAGAAAGCAATCTGTGGTTTCATTATCTGGCATCAGGGATACAGGTGTCAAATCAGGGAGTAAATATGCCAATTTCTAGTTCGCAGTTGCCTGAGTTTGGATGTTTTTCTTGAGAAGTTTCCTCAAAATCCTAAATTTTTAGGATAAAAACCAGCCCTAATAAACGTTGAATTAACATTCAATCATTCCTTAGTCCTTTTAAAGACAACTACACAAAAGTTCAATGCTTTTAACTGAAGTTATGGCTACGTGGCTACATAGTTACAGTAATTTAGCGTAACTTTGTCAGCTTTTACTTCTCGAAACGGTCACTACTGCCGGTTTTTGAGTAGAACTTGTTACTTTGAGGAAAGCTACTGTTAAAAGGAAAATAAAATAGCGGAAGAAAAGAGAAGTCACCTCAAAGCATGACCTTAAAGAGGACATCAAGTTCAACTTTCATCGAAGATGATTTGGCTTTCTTCGTCAGTCAGGTCGTATCCCCCTTAACCCGCAAAATATCACTTTTATTTCTACGCCTTCTAGTAATTATTTATCAAGTCACAGACTCCAGATAATAATTGTACTTAAAACACTGCTAGTAGGGACCATTTTTGGGAGGTCCTGAGAAGCAATGCAAGAAATTTCAGAGCAACAGCTAACAAAGTGACGCTAAATCACTGTAACTATGCAGCTGTAACTTCAGTTAAAAGCATCGAAATGCTGTGTAGTTGTCTTTAAAAGGACTAAAAGAAATGATGGAATGGTAATTTAAAGTTTGTTAGAGCTGTTGCCCAAAACATCCAAACTCAGGCAACTGCGAACTAGAAATTGGCATATTTACTCCCTGATTTGACACAATGAAAACCACAGATTGCTTTCTTCTATCATTTATCAGAAGATATCATATCAATGTCTCCAATAGTTAAAAATCGAATTTCGTACACCCTAATACTTTTTTATGGGTCAAATGGGCCCAAAAATCAATAAAAATTGATAAAAATCCACTAAAACGGACAATTTTACCCCCTGGTTTGTCCAGTTGCACTCTGAATGTGATAGTTTCAAGTCAGAATTGTAATTTTACAGAGTAAATTACACAAAGATCAAGTTAAAACTATTTTCGAAGATATTTTAGGCGAGATAAGCAGTGAAAATTGCTCAAATTATGTAAAAATTCAATAAATGGGCATTTTTACCCCCTGAAGCGTCAAAAATGAAACTAAATGTAGTTGACAAGAAATTTTTCTGGTGTATCGCATCAAACTTTATCATAACACAAAGTTTGTGCCTCATTAAAAGTTGTTTTGGTAGGTCCCAGTCTTATAAAGTGTCAAAATTCAGTGAAAATACCCAAATTTTCCCTATTTTGCCCCAGGTAAACCCCCAAAAATAGTTTTTCGCAAAACCTTTTGCCAATGATGATCACCAATCTATCTTGAAATTTTTGGCAAAGTTTCAAAGCAATTGGTCAATTCATTCATGAGATATAGCAAATTATATCATACATGGAAATATATTTTCCTTAACAAATCCTTACAAAGGGTAAAAAGTACCCCCTAAACTCGGGCCCAATATGAAAAATTGACCAGGAGTTAACTTTGGGGACCGACCATTTCTTAAACTAGGATAGTTGAGGATTCCAAAAATGTATAGTTTATCCTGTAGAATCTTGGGTTAAGCAAAATGCCATTTTTCAGGTTTGGCTTCCGGACTAAACGAAAAAGCAAGTAGAAACCATCTCTAAATCTCAGGATCAATCAGAAACAATTTATGCGATTATTCGTGCATAGATTATGACATAAAAGAGAAAATAACAATAGAAGATACATTAGTGATATGTGGCGAATTAGTGCTATAACCCCCCCCCGGATTGGTTAATGATTACACTTTATGTGTAGAGCCTTATTTCCACACACGCAGAACAAGAAGAGATAGAACCTTTGATTTTACCAAAATTACTGTAGGGTCTATTTGTTTTAACATGAAATTATTTTGGTTGTTGTTTGATCGAGTTATAGCCGTAATATTTCCAATACTCGGTTTACACCGCACAAAAAATAATAATTAACCCTTTCAAGAACTAATCTGGAAAAAATAGTATTATTCGTAAAATTTATTTTGGTAGAGCAGTCGTCTTGCAATCGAAGGGTTGTAGGTCCGTCCCTAAATCTTTTACAAATTGTTAGTTACTGAGAGGTGAGGATAGGTTTGGCACTCGACCATAACGTTCGACCTCCTTGGTTTAGAGTGAGACTTAGTCTTTCTAAGTTTCAGTTCCGCCGACAGTCCTCAAAACCAGATAAATTGACGGATAACAAGTCAGTTCATTGTAGAACACTCCTGTCTCACAGCCCCGGTGGAACTTTTTCCTCGGCGGAGATGAAAATCCCTATTGAAATTATAATGAGAATAGAAATTCTATTGATCTAAAGTCAAAAATTCCAGCGGGGATGGTTTTGGAGTGCCATTTTTAAACATTGATTTTCGGATGGGGATGAAATCAAAGTAAATTTCCCAATGGGGCAGAAATTCCAGGGTATTTACCCACCGGGGACAAAATTTTTGCCAAATCTTCCAGTGGGGCTAGGGTCCAAGCGGGTCTGTGACACAAGGGTGTTAAAATGTAGAGATTGAAGAAATGAAGCGTTTTAAGAGATTCATCAAGGGGAAAATCATGATTAATTTAGGGAAATTTAAGAAAACTTTCTAGTCCTCGGAAACCCTTTTCATCATCTAAATTTTCAATATTCAAATATATTCCTGATCTATTTTTTTAAGATTTAGATATATTTCCGATGTAGTAAATAGTAAGTAAGTAAGTCTCATAAAATCAGCAAGACAAGAAAAATAGCAATCGCTAACAAACATTTACTGTGGGAGTGCATGCTCAGCTTTCCAGTAAGACCGTTCACCCTCTGCACCCTCTGTAAAAGCGAAGTTCTTTAAGTCCCAAGCTAGCTAGCATTTGTTTTCTTCGTACGACTTCTTAGTAAAATAAAATCTTTATTAGTACCCATTTTTATCACCCCGTGTTTTCCACCAGGCTGGCACTTTTTTGCTAATAACTCACTGAAAAATTTTTTAACTGAAAGTTTCTGACTTTTAATTTAATCTTATTAGAAGCATGTATACCAAATTTTACAATTATACACCGACCAGATCAGGTTTTATGACTTTTTTGTGCAAGCATATCATAAAATCCAGCTAAAACTCTGTAAAATCCCAAAATCTTAAATTTAGCATAACTTTTGATCTAGACATCCAACGGACTTCAAATTTTGACATGTTTTATGTATCAATAATAAATTTAAAAAAATATTTTCAAAAATTTCAAAAACTGATGACGTATCAAAAATGACGTCATTGTTTTTTGAAAAAATTTACGACTCATTTTCTGCATGGATTTTAAACGTCAATTTTATTAGTATGTTAAAAACTGGCAAATATGTAAAAGATATTCTTTATTGCTTTTAGAAATTCAAAACAGAATTGAAAAATCTCCATTCGTTCGATCAAATTGCTATTTTAATGAAAGGTACTTTTTCATTGGTCAGCGATAATTGTGAAACTTTGTGATGTCGTCATCACCTTTATGATGACGTCATCAACCCACATTTGTTTTCATGAGTTCCTTCTATGTAGAGAACATTTCTGCCAAGTTTCAAGTCCATAACTTTTCTAGATCAAAAATTATGCAAGGCTGGTGGAAAACACCCCCCTTGAGAATACGAAACACCACCACCATATGATAATAATAGGGTTAATTGAAATAATCCCAAACATTTATGTCCAAGCTCTTCATTTTCCAAAAAGTTAATGTCGATACTTTAAGCTGCTGAATGTAGGTTATAAAAGGAAGATACTGTATTACTTTATAATTTTGGTCTCGACCTGTAGTCGACCAATTTATGATGATTGATATTTTTAATATATCTAGAAAAGTTAATAACCCTTTTCCTCTACGTGTGAAAAGCATGTTAATTGATACCCCCTCGTTTTTAGCAAGAGAATCGTTTTTTATGTAAATTCTGAGAAAAGATTTACTGTATTTCTCATATTTATTCAACGCTAAACAACCTTGAAAGATGTTAGGACCAGATAACAAAGTATCGATATCATGACTCTCTGATCTGGTTCAATTCTAAAAACTGTTTCTCGTTAGTACTTTTGTGTCAAAATTAAAACCCAGAAGTCTTTTTTTCGAATTTTCTTGAGCACTTGATATTACAAAAGATTTTTCTCATATTTAGGATAGATTTATTTATTCAATTCGATGGAAATTTTGGCAAAAGCAATGATGGATTAATCATTAATCGTTTATTAGCTAAAAAATGGGAATTTCGTTTTAAAATTATGACATCAGCAAAGTTAGATTTTTTTCTAGACATTAACAGATATACTTTTTAATTCAATAATTGCCCCTTAAACTAACCTAGGTAAGACTTAGTATAATCAATCTAAACCAATGTACAATATAATATATATTTCCATGCTAAAAAACAATTTTCACTTTTAAAGGACTTTAAATGGGTTCCTCATTTCAAAGAACTTGATATATTTGAATCTCACATGATAAATATTGATACATCTAGGGAACATCTTTTTTTTTGAGTTTTGCTTTAAATTATAATATTTGCCTTTCAAAGACTGAAAAAAATCAACTACGACTTAATTAATTTTAGAAAGAAATATCTCTCGTCGAATTTTCTTGTTGAATGATAATTTTTACCTAAACCATCACACGTCATGATAGATTGCGTCGAGACTTTAAAAAGATCACTGCATCAACGGGGGAAAAACATATGGGCTTACTTGATTGTTCTTTATTCAAGCTCTATAATTTGCTATAATTTTCCACGTCTAAATTTCTTTTCTGAATTTTCTTACCATTTTCATTACCCGACAAAGACTTTGTTCATCTTGAACTTAGTATGTATCTTCTTTTTTTTCCAAAGTTAAATTGCTAGATCTTTCCAACCCTTTTGATTCATTGTTTGAAAAAATGATGAATTTGGACATTTTAATTTGACCGTTCAGAAGCATCGAATGCAGAATGGTTATATCCATCAAGGGGGAGGGGTATCAAACATTTGGGAACGTGACGTACTATACGAATAAGCCCAATCTTAAGAAAGTAGAATTCACTTTCTACTTGAATTTTTCAAACTATTGAATTTCGTACTGATAACTTCAAATAAAATTGGTCAAAAAATAGCCCTGTATCAATTTCATCGTTAATCCAATGATCCACTCAACCGATCAACAAAATATATCTACGCACGAACTTTTCACGATATTCTCCGATAAAAATAAGAAAGGTAAAAACCATTGTGAAAAGAATTCCTGTTTAAATTTCACATCATAAATTTTGTTCTTTTTCATTTTCATTTTTGTCCTATACACTCTATACATAGCAGGCAATGCAAGGTTTTAGCATCTGTATTCGAAAAAGTAAATCACTTTTTTCTTTATTTTTTCAATTAATTTACCTCCTTTTTTGCTTTCTAATATTTCTTTGTATTTTTCATTATCGGTAAAAGTTTTCCCTTGATTTGTTACTATGGGGACTAGATCGATAATAATTTCAAATCCATATAACAAAACCTTCATGAAAAGATACTTTAAAATATTTTTTTTAAGACACGCCTTTTTGTTTATTTTAATGGTTCTGAGAAATCGTGGTGTTGACTCACTCATTTCCTCTTCTAGGGTTCTACACCGCGCTAGTCATTCTTGGGTCGAAGGTTACTCTTAATTCCTATGTTGTAGGTAAATTTAAAAAAAAAAGTGGTCAAAGTTTTAGATTGTATCGATGCTTAAGAGATTATTCTACTCTAATATTTTAAGGTTTTGCGGACTCGAAAACACCAATTTCAGAGGAAAATGGACAAAAATATTCACAAAATGGTGAAAAAGAACATGTTAAGAACATTTTAAGGCTTGAAACTCAAAAAATTAAGAACATCAGCCGAAGGCTTCAATAACTTTGGATGTTCTTATAAAAAAACTGTATTTTACCCTTCAATGACTCGGGAGTTGATAGTCATGATAGAGCAATAAATTCAAAAATAAATATTTTGTAGTGTTGTCAAAACAACAACAAGAACCGCCAATTTAAAATAGACAAAACTTTTGGCTAAAACGCGCCATTCCATTTTATGTCCATAGAGGGGGTGGATAAACATTTCCAGGGGGTGACTTGAGCAGAATTTCCAGGGGGTCTAAAAGAGTGTCTTTTGGTTTTTCCAGGGGGTAAAAAATTATTATAAAATTTCCAATGACAAAAGGAAAATGGACAAAAATATTCACAAAATGGTGAAAAAGAATATGTTAAGAACATTTTAAGGCTTGAACTCAAAAATTCAAGATCATTAGCCGAAGGCTTCAAAAACATTGGATGTTCTTATAAAAAAACTGTGTTTTTTACGAAAGAGGTCCATCTCCCTTTAATGACTCCGGAGTTGATCACAGGAAAAAATCATCAAATCACACGCGTGTGAAATTCAATAATCACAAATTGTGAAATTGCTATTTCCCACGCAAATCACACGCGTGTGAATTTGCAAACTTTCACACGAGTGGGAAATACTAAAAACACAAACGTATTTTTTGAACTGTGAAATTGGATATCACATGCGTGAAATCAAGTATCCAAAAAAATTAGATTAACCACACACGCGTGTGTTTTGCTATTTCACAAATGTGAAATCGAGTATCCCAAAAGATTTTAGTCAAACGCACACACGTGTGTTTTGCTATTTAACAAATGTGAAATTGAGTATCCCATAAGGTTTTGGTCGAAGGCACACGCGTGTGTTTTGCTATTTCCCAAATGTGAAATCGAGTATCCCAAAAGATCTTGGTCAAACGCACACGCGTGTGTTTTGCTATTTCCCAAATGTGAAATCGAGTATCCCAAAAGGTTTTGGTCGAAGGCACACGCGTGTGTTTTGCTATTTCACAAATGTGAAATCGAGTATCCCAAAAGATTTTGGTCGAATGCACACGCGTGTGTTTTGCTATTTCCCAAATGTGAAATCTAAAAATACAAATCAGCAAGCAAAAAAGAAATTCGGAGCTTTTGAATGAACTTAAAATTTCCGCTTCTTTATTTATATACTGTATTCCAAATTACAATTACACTGATGAAGAAATATTAAGTTACAATTTAAGCAATTTAATTAAAAAACAAACTTTTAGTGTTTACAACTTTTTTCTTTCACTTACATAAGCAAAGTTTTCAGGAACAGATGAACAGTTCATATATCCGTCGAGTATTTACAAACAACTGCAACTTCTATTCTAGTACGCTTTTCTGCCAGTTAGTTCTCATGAGTTTTGTATATTTCTCTGCTATCACTTGGTTCGTATCATCGGTATCAAGATCTCCATTCGTCAAGCTTCGTCAAGCAAGCAATTTCTTCAGTCTTCAGCTATAGCAAATGAGTAAAATTCCATTTGATTTTAAGTCTCAAAATATATCAATCCGGTTTGCTAAATTTGTTTTCCAACCAGTAAAAGTAAACTGACGTAAATTGACCAGATTGAAATACATATTGCGAATCCATGGTAGTGTTTTTTTTCAGTTTCCATAATTCACAATCCTATCGGCAAGTCGGAATATTTTTTATATGATATGTTATCTAAAAAGAAAGAAGAAAGATCATAAGAAAAAATACTCGCCCCATCTCAAAACACTGTTCTCAAACATTTTCATACGTTTCTACTTCCTACTCGAAACACACAGAAATGTCGAAAAATGATAAATTAATGAAAAAAGTTTCAAAATATGCCAACAAAAGCTGATTGGACAAAGTCGTTTTAAATCCTGAAAGCTGATTGGAGCAAATTCTTAATTACGTAATCTTAGAATTCCTTCGCCTATTCATTTTCCTCACAAAAGTCTTATGAAATAAAATTTCACTGTCAAATTTGATATAGAAAAACTCGATTTTTGATTCTAAAACCCATAAAACTAATTAAAAAGTGATAAAACTTACCAGTAAAAAAATTTTAGTGTCTTGTAAGGTTTTATTTGCTTTTCTATTAATTCCTTTAAAATAGAAAAAATGCAGCAAGTACTTTTACACCTTTATTTAATAAGTGAACTCGTTGCTTTTTGTAAACAAAAAGAAAAAACTCCTTTCTTTCTCGGTCATTTTGTCCGTTATTCCATGTTTGCGAATCTCCTTATAAGGAATACTATTATCTGTTATCAACAGCCAATTCTTTTCAGCGCGAAGTGTTTGATTTTTTCAAAAACTTTTCTTTTGAGTTTGTATGTGTGTAGGCAAAAAAGTTTTATGTGAAGCAGGAGGCGAGTTAGACAGTGATTTTTAGCTAGAGGCGAGCAAATGAAGATCTGTAAACCAATTCTTTGCGTTGAGATATGGGCTAGGGAAACAAATGTCATGCTGGTTTGTGACCTTGTTAGCTTACAAATTTTACTGATTTCTTGTTGAGAAAGGGGTCACTTTATACTACATAGTTGTATTTTCATCTAAAAGTTTTTGAAACATACGTTTATAACCCCTCTTTATGTCAAAGCTTTGTCGAATGATATTAATAATAATGATTTTGAAATACGTTTCTCAATAATTAGTGACACATTTTTTCTCAATCGTTTCAATTTTTGCTTGTGGTATTGCTCTTGTTGTAAAGCACATGAAGGTTTGGATCTTGCCAATTCTTTTCGTTTCGAAAGCTCTTGATTCCAAGCCCCATGTTAATCCTTTCGTTCAAGAGTAATATTACAGAATATAATAGAAAGAAAAAAAAAAAAAAAAATCTTCTTGACTTGAAGATCACATTGTAGATCCAAGTTCTTTGTCAGCAACAAAGCCGAGTTCAGTTAAATTAGGGTCATGGGATACAGTAAATTAACGAATGTTCTGTGCGTGACGAAAAACAAGTTACGCGAAGCTGGGGTCAGCCGTTCTATTCCTTCACAACAAGTCATGTAAGCAAGTTTCTGACTTCACTTGTCCTCGGTCGGGATAACACAGCGGTTGACCTTGATTAAGCTCTTGTCGGTGTATTGCCAATGGCGGGGAGCTAATGTTCATCGACGCATACCTTTCCTACCGATGAAATGCCTCTCCCATGATCCTAATGTTGTGTAACACATGCTAGTCTTGAGTTACCATAACGCCTTTTTCGGCTCTAAAATCTCACAATTTCATACAGTCATCGTGCTGGGTATCAATTAAAACACAATATTTAAAGTCTGACAAATGTTTCGCTAAATGCCAAGGAACGTATTTCAAATCTTTATTTGTCGTTATGATTTTAATATCACAAAGTCAATTTTCAAATTTGCAGAACGATTATATTGTGGAGTTTATAGTGGTAAAAGCAGTGTGATTTTGGAAAAACCACGCGTGTGTTAATTTGTCTGTTACTTGGAGAAAAGACATTCGTTATTTTTGAAAACACATGCGTGTTCTTCATTTCGAGGTTAAATGAGTTTGAATTAGTCGTCGTGTGATTTTGGAAAAAAACACGCGTGTGTTAATCTGCTTGTTACTTGGAGAAAAGACATTCGTTATTTTCGAAAACACACGCGTGTTCTTCATTTCGATGTTAAATGAATTTGACCTAGTCGTCGTGTGATTTTGAGGAAAATCTGCTTGTTACTTGGAGAAAAGACATTCGTTATTTTCGAAAACACACGCGTGTTCTTCATTTTGAGGTTAAATGGGCTCGACTTAATCGTCGTGTGATTTTTGAAAACACACGCGTGTGTTTATCCATACCAAAATTCCCAAATGTGAAATACGTATATCCCAAGACCTCAAAGCCCTAAAAAAATCACAAACTGAAAATTTTAAAAATCACACGCCGACAGAAAATTTCTGTGCAGTAATGTTGGTTTTCACACGCGTGTGATTTATTGATTTTTTCCTGTGGATAGTCATGATAGCGAGTAATAAATAATAAATAAATAAATATTAATATTTGTAGTGTTGTCAAAACAACAACCGCCAATTTCTAAAAAGTTTAAAATAGACAAAACTTTTGGCTAAAATATTAAGCCCTATTAACAATACGATAAAATTAGTAAATGATACAAGTCATTATTAGATTCTTCGAAAAATCCTATAACATATCCTATATAATCCTATAACTCGCACACAGTCGATGAAGATCTCCTCGGATAACTCTACCGCCATATTCTTTATACTTACTATAAAACTCTACATGTAGTAAAGAAAACTGGTCCCAAACCACCACCGTCTCTATACAGAGCGATTTTTTTACATAAGCAATGCTTCTTCTACCATTATTCCACATGAAAGAGCAAGATTTCAACGTTTAAAATTTATACTATAACTCTTGATGCACACATGCATACGAGCACACGTGTGAGTGAAAAGGGAGCTGGAAAGGAGTTATAACAGCTTTTTAAATATTATATTTTCATTGTGTGTCACATCCTTGAGTTGAATAGACTTCTAAGAAAACAGTCATTTAGAGGACATAGAGAACTATACTGTTTGTAAGCACGTCGAGGATGGGTACACTATTATTCGCGCAGTCTAAAATTTTTAAGCGATACAGCAGGATACCACAGGAAAAAATCAATAAATCACACGCGTGTGAAAACCAACATTACTGCACAGAAATTTTCTGTCGGCGTGTGATTTTTAAAATTTTCAGTTTGTGATTTTTTTAGGGCTTTGAGGTCTTGGGATATACGTATTTCACATTTGGGAATTTTGGTATGGATAAACACACGCGTGTGTTTTCAAAAATCACACGACGATTAAGTCGAGCCCATTTAACCTCAAAATGAAGAACACGCGTGTGTTTTCGAAAATAACGAATGTCTTTTCTCCAAGTAACAAGCAGATTTTCCTCAAAATCACACGACGACTAGGTCAAATTCATTTAACATCGAAATGAAGAACACGCGTGTGTTTTCGAAAATAACGAATGTCTTTTCTCCAAGTAACAAGCAGATTAACACACGCGTGTTTTTTTCCAAAATCACACGACGACTAATTCAAACTCATTTAACCTCGAAATGAAGAACACGCATGTGTTTTCAAAAATAACGAATGTCTTTTTCTCAAGTAACAGACAAATTAACACACGCGTGTTTTTTTTTTCCAAAATCACACTGCTTTTTACCACTATAAAACTCCACAAATAATCGTCTCTGCAAATTTGAAAATTGACTTTGTGATATTAAAATCATAACGACAAATAAAGATTTGAAATACGTTCCTTGGCATTTAGCGAAACATTTGTCAGACTTTAAATATTGTGTTTTAATTGATACCCAGCACGATGACTGTATGAAATTGTGAGATTTTAGAGCCGAAAAAGGCGTTATGGTAACTCAAGACTAGCATGTGTTACACAACATTAGGATCATGGGAGAGGCATTTCATCGGTAGGAAAGGTATGCGTCGATGAACATTAGCTCCCCGCCATTGGCAATACACCGACAAGAGCTTAATCAAGGTCAACCGCTGTGTTATCCCGACCGAGGACAAGTGAAGTCAGAAACTTGCTTACATGACTTGTTGTGAAGGAATAGAACGGCTGACCCCAGCTTCGCGTAACTTGTTTTTCGTCACGCACAGAACATTCGTTATTTTACTGTATCCCATGACCCTAATTTAACTGAACTCGGCTTTGTTGCTGACAAAGAACTTGGATCTACAATGTGATCTTCAAGTCAAGAAGATTTTTTTTTTTTTTTTCTTTCTATTATATTCTGTAATATTACTCTTGAACGAAAGGATTAACATGGGGCTTGGAATCAAGAGCTTTCGAAACGAAAGAATTGGCAAGATCCAAACCTTCATGTGCTTTACAACAAGAGCAATACCACAAGCAAAAATTGAAACGATTGAGAAAAAATGTGTCACTAATTATTGAGAAACGTATTTCAAAATCATTATTATTAATATCATTCGACAAAGCTTTGACATAAAGAGGGGTTATAAACGTATGTTTCAAAAACTTTTAGATGAAAATACAACTATGTAGTATAAAGTGACCCCTTTCTCAACAAGAAATCAGTAAAATTTGTAAGCTAACAAGGTCACAAACCAGCATGACATTTGTTTCCCTAGCCCATATCTCAACGCAAAGAATTGGTTTACAGATCTTCATTTGCTCGCCTCTAGCTAAAAATCACTGTCTAACTCGCCTCCTGCTTCACATAAAACTTTTTTGCCTACACACATACAAACTCAAAAGAAAAGTTTTTGAAAAAATCAAACACTTCGCGCTGAAAAGAATTGGCTGTTGATAACAGATAATAGTATTCCTTATAAGGAGATTCGCAAACATGGAATAACGGACAAAATGACCGAGAAAGAAAGGAGTTTTTTCTTTTTGTTTACAAAAAGCAACGAGTTCACTTATTAAATAAAGGTGTAAAAGTACTTGCTGCATTTTTTCTATTTTAAAGGAATTAATAGAAAAGCAAATAAAACCTTACCAAGACACTAAAATTTTTTTATGGTAAGTTTTAGTTTATCACTTTTTAATTAGTTTTATGGGTTTTAGAATCAAAAATCGAGTTTTTCTATATCAAATTTGACAGTGAAATTTTATTTCATAAGACTTTTGTGAGGAAAATGAATAGGCGAAGGAATTCTAAGATTACGTAATTAAGAATTTGCTCCAATCAGCTTTCAGGATTTAAAACGACTTTGTCCCAATCAGCTTTTTGTTGGCATATTTTGAAACTTTTTTCATTAATTTATCATTTTTCGACATTTCTGTGTGTTTCGAGTAGGAAGTAGAAACGTATGAAAATGTTTGAGAACAGTGTTTTGAGATGGGGCGAGTATTTTTTCTTATGATCTTTCTTCTTTCTTTTTAGATAACATATCATATAAAAAATATTCCGACTTGCCGATAGGATTGTGAATTATGGAAACTGAAAAAACACTACCATGGATTCGCAATATGTATTTCAATCTGGTCAATTTACGTCAGTTTACTTTTACTGGTTGGAAAACAAATTTAGCAAACCGGATTGATATATTTTGAGACTTAAAATCAAATGGAATTTTACTCATTTGCTATAGCTGAAGACTGAAGAAATTGCTTGCTTGACGAAGCTTGACGAATGGAGATCTTGATACCGATGATACGAACCAAGTGATAGCAGAGAAATATACAAAACTCATGAGAACTAACTGGCAGAAAAGCGTACTAGAATAGAAGTTGCAGTTGTTTGTAAATACTCGACGGATATATGAACTGTTCATCTGTTCCTGAAAACTTTGCTTATGTAAGTGAAAGAAAAAAGTTGTAAACACTAAAAGTTTGTTTTTTAATTAAATTGCTTAAATTGTAACTTAATATTTCTTCATCAGTGTAATTGTAATTTGGAATACAGTATATAAATAAAGAAGCGGAAATTTTAAGTTCATTCAAAAGCTCCGAATTTCTTTTTGCTTGCCTGATTTGTATTTTTAGATTTCACATTTGGGAAATAGCAAAACACACGCGTGTGCATTCGACCAAAATCTTTTGGGATACTCGATTTCACATTTGTGAAATAGCAAAACACACGCGTGTGCCTTCGACCAAAACCTTTTGGGATACTCGATTTCACATTTGGGAAATAGCAAAACACACGCGTGTGCGTTTGACCAAGATCTTTTGGGATACTCGATTTCACATTTGGGAAATAGCAAAACACACGCGTGTGCCTTCGACCAAAACCTTATGGGATACTCAATTTCACATTTGTTAAATAGCAAAACACACGTGTGTGCGTTTGACTAAAATCTTTTGGGATACTCGATTTCACATTTGTGAAATAGCAAAACACACGCGTGTGTGGTTAATCTAATTTTTTTGGATACTTGATTTCACGCATGTGATATCCAATTTCACAGTTCAAAAAATACGTTTGTGTTTTTAGTATTTCCCACTCGTGTGAAAGTTTGCAAATTCACACGCGTGTGATTTGCGTGGGAAATAGCAATTTCACAATTTGTGATTATTGAATTTCACACGCGTGTGATTTGATGATTTTTTCCTGTGTACAGTAGTGATTATAGATATCCGGCCAAAACCTGGACCTAGTTCCCACAATAGAAATTCAGTATTATTGTTGTTGTTAATGTTCTAGCGATTGAACAAATTTTGGAGTTTGTTATCTAGTGCATAACAGTTAAAAGTAACTATACGAAGATAGTTGCTTGTAAAAAAGTGCTATGTTTCCTCTATTTTATATTTTGATTCATAAAAATTATTAATCCATTGAAATTTGAACCAAAAGTCACGAATTTGGGCAACTTCAAGTATACATGCATAGACGCATGTTATTTTTCGTGGGCAATTAAAAAAATGAATAAATTTGGAAGAAAGGGAGATTTAGAAAAAAATAATTAAAAACCACTAATCAGCAATCCGAGACCCCACTAGGTAAGTGATACGGTAACTTTGACCCTTTTAAAATCGTTTTAAAGTAATGAGTAGCCAAACTTTAAGAATGATTTTAACAACTACTCCCCCAAGACAGCAAAAGTCATGGAAATACGATTGTCTGAATTCTGATTATCATGACTCTACCATATCTAGCACAGCCCTTTTATTAGTATTGTACCTAAAATCATAAAAACGCACCATAATTAAAATTAAACTCGACCCTTTTTCTTAATTCTCTTCGCTTTCTTTTACGTATTAAATATACATCACGAAAAAGATATTTATTTGAGTCTTTCAATCACTTTCTGTCTCTTCATCCATTCAATTATCCTTTCAGTCACCCCGAATCGACGAGGGTGTGCCACTAAGGTTCGAAAATTGAACTCAACGTGGGATTACCCTATCCAAAGATATCACCGTAAGTACCCTTATAAAACCTAATTGCCTTGTGCAATCCATTCATTCATTCATTCAATTGTCTTTTCTCTTATACCGTCCATCACCGTTGTCTTTTGTTTGAAATATTCAACCAAACGTATTTCAGCGTACCTAGAAAAAATGATACAACTTATTAAATCCTCGTGTTGTGTAAAAAGATTGGTATCTTTTCTTCTAAGTCTCTATCGCATTATTCCTCATGGACAACTACCTTAATCTTTAGCAGACAAAGATTCATTTTTGCGTGACTTGACTCACCCGTTCATTTCAGTAGGATTGGACAAATGACGTGCTTGGACTAGTGCCCATACTCCCCACAAAATGTGCGAAACCTGTACACAACAGTGAGAAAAAAAAGTAACTATAGGGACAAAAAGTTTGTGGACATTGTCATTGATTTGGTATTTGGATTAGGATACTTCAAAGATATTATCATTATCATCACCTTTCACTTTGGCATCGGAAAGAAGATATTGTAGGGTAGTAACCAAATTGCTTTTAGAAAGAGTCCAAAAATAGCTTTCCAATGGTACCAAAACCATCTTCTAAATCAAAAGCTACAATCTTTTATCGAACTGTAAAGTTTTGAGTTTTAAAATAAAAAAATTAGAAAAATTTCAACTTTTTCAAAAAAAAACAGCGCGCGCAAAGGGTTACACTAACCAGTGTGAAGATTTGAACGTGAAGAAACAAATCATTCATTGTTTTTGAAGCGCAATCATCCTCCATCCATTCTTTCCCTACAATCGAAAATATTAACAATATTTTATCGTTTAGCTCCGTATTTACTTTAAGGGGATAAAATTTCACAGGGATTTAATTGCGTGATTGAGCTCATATGCGAAACTCGTGAGGCTTTAATTTCGCGGATGGCGCACTATCGAAAGATATAATATTCACTCTATTATGTTAATTTTTGATACCAAAATGTGTATGTCGAAATACACTTATTCGACGCTTCTTTGGTGTCAAAAACATTTTTAAATAGTCTTTGACTATGTGACTTTTTTAGGATTTTCTTTTTAAAATTCCACCCCCTATGTGGCGTATTTAAATTCTGATACTTCTGATACTGACTCCTTTCCTCTACTTGTATAGTGGCAAGATTTGTAGATAACTATCCCATTTTATTTAGTTTGGTTATGAGAATACCGTTTATCTTCAATCTTTCCATCCAGTAATATTTGATCCATTTTCTCTGAGTTTCTTCACTTGGAAATAATGAAAAGTCGATGTTCGTGTTCCCTGGAAAAACAATGATTTAACGATATTGAGATATCGAAAAATCTATTTTTATTTTTATCCAAACTTGTTCTAGTTCTAGAGAGCATTCACACTAGCATTGGTGTCAGCGATAGTAAGGGATAGTATTAAGTCCTTTGCAAGTTTTTAGAAGCAAACCGAACTTTTCGATGTACACTAATAAGATCAGGACGCTATTTGCTATGTGCTATTTGCGCCGACACCGCCCCCCCCCCAAAAAAAAAAAAAAGCGGACTGACCTTGACGGCCGATTTGGACGTGCCGCTGGAGTTTGAAAAATGGACCCTGTCAGATATGAATGTTTGGTAAATTTGGGGCCCTGTCAAAACGAAAGTCGAAAAATTTCCACTTTGGAAGTGGTTCAAAATAGCAAAAATGTCGACCCTGTCAGATACACATCTTGAAATTTAGTAAATTTGGGACACTGTCAGATATCTTCAGAGCCTAAAACCAGGACCCTGACCAGCAGCACACCTCCCTATCGAATTTTGCCTGAGTGTCCTTCCCTCTTTCCATTAAAAAGCCCGCTAAGAGTTGCTTTGCAACCTTGCTTCTGAAACTAGACTACTGAAGTACCTGGGAACTCGTCGAAGAAATTAGCTATGTCGTAAGCGGCGTAATTGACTCCAGAGTATTCATAATCGATGATGTGAAAGGTTCCTAAAAAATAAAAGATGTTTACTCTGATGTTTAGAACAGCATGATGGCCACCCATATTTTAGGACCAATTTCAAGGATTTCAAGGGGCCTTTTGGCTAAATTTGTAAGGGTTTCATCGGTTTGAAAGTCTTGAAAACATAATTTTAAAGGGTTTCAAGCCCGGGGGGTACTAGGGTTGCGAGCTGACGGGGGGGATGCCGCCCGACCTTCGAACTTTGGACCCTTACCGGGACTAAAAAGGAGAAAACAAAGGACAATTTTGGGAACTTTAAGGCTCTTAGCTGGACAAAGTTGACAAATTTTGATCAAATTTCGATCTTTCAGGGAGTAAAAAGTTGAAACTTTTCTATTTTTCCGACCCTTAGCGGGACTTTGGAAGTCCAAAATAGGTACCCTTAAGGGCGGCACATACCGTACCCTCCATTTGCCTAAGTACCCCTCCCCCGGGGTTTCAAGGTTTCCAATTTTTCAAAGTCTTTTTATAGGCAAAATATATCTTTAAAGCGCTACAAAAGCTGTAGTACTGAAAAATGTCATATAGAACTTCAAGCTTTCAAAAATGGCAGTAATCAAAATCTGAAAGTATAACTATGTGAATATAATGCATAAAAAGGGTTAAAGAAAACATTTCAAAGATATTGATAAATGCCTCTCACAGCACCATTCTAAAATATTTCAATCAACTTATTTCACATATTGCATATTCGCAATTGCTCAAAATATTTCAACTTCAAAATATTTCTCAAGCTTCTACTAAACGTCCAGTGGTGTGTCGGGAAAAACTTTCTGGAGTTGCCGAGCAAAATCTGGTGTACAAAACATCCCCGTGACAGATTTTTTCCTGGAGGTTTATGACTTTGAGACTAATTGTCGTGAAATTTCAGAACCTTTCCCAATTTTTATATTACTTCATTTTCCAAAGAAATTTTTTTTTAAACCAGTACTAAATTTGATGACGTCAGCACTTTTCAAAAATGACCAAATGTTTTAAGCAAAAAGGCTTGATTTTCATAAAATCTACAAATTTCAATATTTTTTATCTAATAAAGAAATCACTCTGAAATTTTCACTATATGTTGACATTGGCAAAAGGAAAATTTTCCAAAAAAAGTTGACGTAATGACGTCATATTTTCATAATTAGGAGCGAATTTCGAAATAATCACTTTTAACAGTTTTGGTGCACTGCACAGCATCATAATTTGATAATTATTGAAAATCTGATTTCAGAGTATTGAAACAAAACTTGAATATCTTTTTTACATCAAGAGCTACAGCCATTTCAAAATATGTCAAATTTTTGCTATTTTTCATAAATTGCTTATAAAAAACTACCACGCCACTGTCTAAAACGATCGAGACTTCTTTGTAGCTTCAATTTCTTCATTTGACTTTTAGGCTCTTTTTACTTTACTCCTCAGGAAGTGGGGAAAATTTAGCATTTAAAAAGTCCAAAAATCCCTTCCAGGTTTCTGAATTTCAAGGGTTTCAAAGGTGTAAATATCATAGCTCAAAGGTCTTCAGAAAATCAAAATAATTTCAAAACGAGGCAAGTGATGTTCCTGACGTAATTTATGTAAAGGTGGCGCAACCTAACTGGAAAGCAACGTGAATTTATCTCACGAAAAGTGTCTGGTAAGTGTTGAATAAAACCAATGCAATACCTTTATCCCCATCGTAGATGAGATTTGGGCAATTGATATCATTATGACAATACGTTCTTTCTGGTTGTTCTTCAAAAGCAGCAACTTTTTCCTTCAGTTCTTTGATCTCTGCTTCGATTGCTTGTAGATTGATTCCTGTTAAAGATCTGAAAACAAATAAAACAGTGAAAGGAGAACAGACCTTTTCATTAATTACGCCACGAGCAACGCTTATCTCGTTTTTTTTAATATGAAAAATGAAGAAGAAAAACGAGAAAAAGGATGAAAAAAAATGAAGATTTTGTCTACTGTTTTAAGAATAATGGCATCAAGCTATTTTGAAAATTTAAACCTTGCTGATTTCAAATATTTGTTCAGATTTTTCGTATCTTTCTTGGATAAAAAGTTACAGTCCTTTGAAGTAGGCCTAAAAAGGCCAAAATGACCAACTTCACAGTCGATAAGACACTTTTTGCCACTTTAATAATTCGGATGGAAATTGCTAAAAATTGCATGATGAATACGATAAATATTTACAAAAGCAGGAAGAGAAAAACAGACTTTCCAAAATCACCAACACTACTAGTATTTAGTAAGATTAGAATGTCTGGGAGCTCTTTACTATCTCTGTCATCTTTTTAAGTTGCACATTTATTGTGTTGCTCAAATAAGTGTCAGTGATGGTTGTTACATCGAAATATTTGATTAGTAAAGTTAGAGGTCGAAGGGTTTGATTAGATGCTTGAATGGAATTTTTTTCAATGCCACTTTAAAAAGGTTTCATAGTGTGCTTGGTCAGAAAGAGGGAAAAATAAACATTTTTTTTGCTTATATCAGCATAATATAACAATAGGTAGACAATAGATGGTAGAAATATATGTCTGATATGAAACGGGGACACTTATGTAAAAATAAAACCTTTAAATATTTGAATTGGTATATTGTCTTTTTTGAACTTTTTGAATTAGAAGGATTCTAGAAAGTAAACACTTACGGTGAATTCGGAAATAAGTGAAAGCAATTGTCAGTGCTAACGCTGTTCACATCATCATTACCATTGATCTTCAGTAAATTCATGTAACGGTCAATATCTGAAAATGCATCTCCTCTGTTAGATTCAAATAGTTTTTTACCAGAAACATTGGAATAATCTAACGAATGCAACCGTGCTACTAGTTCAGCTGTTTTCTTTAAAAATAACTCTTCTGTCAAATCTATTGGTGTCAGCGTTCTTCCTTGTTGATATTGGTAACAAAAACCGTTCTCAAAGGTACAATATAAATTTGTAGCTAAACCATTCTTAGATAGTAACATAAAACTAACTAATTCTAATTCCCGGTCAATCATGAGTTCAGTTTTTGCACCATATATACGAAATAGTACAATTTCGTTTTGCTGGTCTTTTTTTATACGGAATCCATATAAATCATTTGTAGTTCCTTCACTGTAATTCAATTTTCCCTCTATTTTCCATCCATTTTTGATTTGATTTAACAATTGTTTAGAAAGGTCATCGAGACAATCGTCCTTTACAGTCACCTCATAATGAGGGATACCATTTATCCTCGTATGTTCACTTTCTGTTAACATTTTGTTTAGCTCTGAAATAAACAACAATAATTTTCATTTCAAAAATTATAACGGGTAATGATAACAAATATTGATGAGGAGGTCGGATTTTCCGTCAAGAGGGTCTGCCGTAAAAATCTCACTCCAAGCTAAAAATGTAAATCTACAAATTCGCCAAAGATTCATAGGAGGATTTACTTTCTAGCAAAAATGTCCTCAACTTTTGGAGGTGAGGGAAGCATTTTTTCTGGAATAAACCTGCTTCGAAGCAATTCAGTAATATAGAAACCCGAAAAACGAAATGCTGTCTCAGTCCCTAATACGCTATTATGATAGTGATGTTTTTTATCGAAAATACATTTCTAAATACATTTCTATAATGCACTAATGTATAAACCCTACAGTTAAAAAGGCTACATAAATTTCACTGGAAACACATACCAAGAATAAGAGGTGAATCGTCTATCTTTCCCAGGCAAGAAAAAGTAAACCCTTAGATTTGCAACGCTCGAAGACGGGTCGAATCTAGCGATATCTTTATTTTGAGTGGTACATTTTTTTTTCAAAATGCTGACGTTAAAATTTAAACGAACACTTCTAGCCCTGTCAGAATTTTTTATTTCATTGAATCTAACCCCGATGGAAACTCGTTTAAACCCAAATATCTGTTATAAAATACCTAGGTATATATTAAGTTATGAACTATATAATCATTGTAAATTTAGTAGTTAAAATATCAAAAGTTGAATATTAGAAAGATGAACAGACTTTCAAAGAATCCCTCATTTATATGCACTCTAAACCCTTTACTTACTTACTAAAAGCATTACAAAGTTACAAAATAATAATTATATCAGGTAAAAAGTAATAATTTAAAGATATTTCATATTTTATATGAAAGTAAATTAAAAGGATAAGTAAAATAAGGTCGTATGTCTTCTGTTAACCACAAACCCTTACCAAGTTTCAAACTTCTTTCATGGCCAGAAAATTGTCTTTATTTTTGAAATATTCATTCAGTCTAACGATAGCATACCTGCAAAATGATCAGAGGACAATTTTTAAATTAGTCTGTTTAAACTCTCTATATCATTGCAACAATCAATGTCAATACTTTAATCGGATTAACTTTGGCGAGATTGAATTTTCGCCAATTTCGCGAAATTAAAACTCGCGAAAACGTATGAGATTCCTGACTCGCGAAATTAAATCCATCACAAGATTTTTAAAATCGCATTTTCGGCGGAGAAACCAATCCAAAGTCTCCATTTGTGGCAAAAATGGCTATTTTTCAACTGTTTTCAGGCTTACTCGTGAAATTAAATAGAAAGCTACAGAACTTACTCTAAATAATCAAAGTCGATTTCTGAATAATGTGCTTGTATTAAACCCCATACACCCCAGAAAAAGTTGGATGCCTGAAAAAAGAGAAGAAGTAATTCCAATAAAAGTAAAATAAAAAGGTTCTCCTTTTTATCAGACAGACAGACAGACAGACAGACAGACAGATAGATAGATAGATAGAGAAGTCTCTGGCAGGCCCGGCGGAACCACCGTAAAAGAAGAGAGGCTAAAGGCTCAAAATGAGATAAAACTCGCTAGGAATTTGAGAAAAATATCTCATTTGCTCAGAGTTGGGGAGGCTGAAGTCTCTCCAGTCTCCCCGCTTCCGCCGGGTCTGTCTGGGTTTTATTTGTTTTCCATTACTGTAAGTTCTTTATCCCTTCCTTCCTACGTTCAGGTATTTGAAATATCACACAGGATATATCGAGACAAAAATAAGCAGACAAATCGCAAACCACACATACAAAAAGTAAAATGTTTGTTTATAGACAAAACAAAGAGTATGGAAGGAAGCCAAAATTTAAAAGAAAAGACGTGAGCGGTATTTTTTTTTTTGAATCACTTATAATGAAAAATTAGCCTAAAAATAAAACCTTCTCGTCTGGGATTTTCCTTCAAAGTAGCCAGAGAGAGGAACGCGTTTGAATAACTTATGTAACCATTATGTCTGTGGAGAATAAGAAAACTTGCAAAAAAAACAGAAACTTTCATTGGATTTTAAAAAACTTAACAAATCTTTCCTTACCAGTGAAAACTTCTGAACAACAACATACATATTTTCAAGTTCATTCGCTCCTGTCTTTTCCTCTGAAATACCTTTTTGAAATAAAATAAACTTGATTACAGGTTTAGAGGTTGAGGTTTCGCGGAATTTAAATTCGCGAATGAGACAATTCTCAGCTTACATTATCACCTATTTTGCAATAAAAAGACCACTTTTAGAGGTGATTTTTTTAAATCCTGAGAATATTTGAACAAAGACAATTTGTACAAAAACCACGAAATTAAATTCCGCGAAAATTTCTTCCCTTAAAAAGGTGTAATATAATGTCTGGGAATGTAAAAACAGTGTCCCTTAGTACTAGCATAACGGAAAATAGAAAAATATAAACCAAATTATTATTATGTCAGAAAATGGTGTTGCACCTTCTTTAACATAAACTCAAAGATACCTTTAAGTGTTTTCAATTCATCCAAATAGATTTGAAGCCATTTCAATTGTGTTTCTTTACTTGGATACAAGGTATAATCAACCGTTTCCACGCCTGAAAAAAAGTGGGTGAAAAACTGTTAATGGAAAAATGCTTCCACTAAAAAAGACTATAGGGATGTTGATAACTTGCCTTCTCATTTTATTACAAGTACAACATAAAAGAAAATACCCTATTATATAATGGAGTCAAACTTTTTTGTACCATCGTATCACTTTTCGAAAATGAAGAAGTCAAGAACAAAGTCTTGAGAACCATCACGACATACAAAGGCCCTCATTCATCCTATCGAGCAACAGAAGACCTCACGATTATTGAACGATTGACAATCAAAGAATTTAGCAAGAGAGCACGCAAGCTCAATGCTCAAATGAAAGACATAACTATTCAATTTAAAGTCAGGGGAAGCTCCAGAACAAAATTACACCTAAAGAAAACTTAAACAACAAGCGTTTGTAAAAAGATAGGCTCTTAGAGGCCCACGGCGCGCCTTGAACCTCAATCCTTTAATAAATAAATAAATGTAGACTAATATAATTCTCTATCTCTATCGAGGTGAATGTTTTTCCCACTTTCCAAATAAGTCGACTGTATAATATGTAATTCAACCAACCTGCCCATTCGTTGAAATGATTTCCAATATCATATGCAGAACAATTGGGACAACCATACTCATGATCAATGAAGTAGATCTCGTCTATAAAGAAATAAAAGTTTTGATTTTATGCTATTTTCTTGTAGAAAAAAATTTCAAAATTAGAATACATTTGGTATACTCTAGAGAAAATAAACAGGAAAAAATACAATAATGTTCAACTGTTTTTAATGTTTTTATATCTATTTATTTTACTTTTAGCCCTGAAGATAAAATTATCCGAAATATATTGTAAAAATAAAAACAAAATGAAAGTTGTTGGTTACACTTTTATGATAAATACAACATGTTATGTGGGTTTCTAGAGGTCTCATAGAAAATGTGTGGATTCGGTAAGATTTTCTACATTGAAGGATACGTTTAAAGTAAAATTTGTGATTTTTACTTATGTTTGTACTAACGATGGCGTAGCCGAAAAGCTTTTAATATGAAATAAATTTTGATTTTTTATATAAGATGAACTAACCTTGGTATTCGTCGTGAATAAAATTGGCAATCAAGAGATCATTATGACTGAATGAGATATTTGGTTTGTTCTTCAGATTGCTGATTGCTTCTGATAGAGTTTCTACCTCTCCTCGTAAAGATTCCAATGAGGGTACAGCTTCTTCATATCTTCAAAAGAAATTCAAAAAAATATTAAAATGGAAGAAAAGGATTAAAATACAATGGAGAACTCTTTTTAATATATAAAACAGTAGGCAACGACAATGTACTTGTTACCCTTAAAAGTTAAAAAAAGGCTGATTAATTTCAATTTAATTCACGCAAAGGCTTAAAATACTTAAAGTCCACACAAAAATTGGAATTTTTGATTCAAAATATTGGAGTTAATATAAAAGTCACAAGCAAAAAATTTAAATGTTCCTGAAATATCCAACAAATTCATTTTTCTACGTATAATTGCTATATCAAACCTTTTTTGCTTAGTTGCATCTTTGAATTCTTTAGGGATGAGATTAATGTAACGATGAAGTATGTCGAACAATTTGGATTCCATATTATGATTCTTCAAGAAATGATCTGAGAGCTTTATAGAATGTAACTGTGCCATCTTTTTTGCAATCAAGGTATAAATGGCAGGCTTTGGCATATCTTCAACCTCGAGTACTCTTCCTTCAATGTATTTATAACAATAGCCATTATTGAATGTACAATAAAGTGGAGGTGCAATACCGTGTTGGGATAACTCTTGCATATTTATTAGTTCTTGTGCACGGTCAATAATCAATTCTGTTTTTGCACCATATATTCGTACAAGGACAATGTCAGAGCGCCCCAAAGCTGCACATTGTGCAGAAACTTTGGTATTTGGATCATTGTTGACATAAAATCCTAATAACCTGTTTGTGATTCCACTGTCATAAACTTTTTTCTTCAAATCCGTAGAGTTCCATGACTTCTTTATATGTGATATCAACATAGATATTGTAGATTCTTCATTTTTATCATTAATTGTGACATCGAAATGTAATACACCAGGTACTCTGCTATTGACACTAGCCATTATCAACCTTTAGGTGAGCTAAGCTAAATAAAAAGGAATAAAATAATTTTACCCAAACCTTGATTTTAATTTCTTCCATTCTACCACTAACTCTTGGCAATTTTGACTTTTAGTAGTCTACACAATAACAGCTCCAGGCTTTTAGGTCTTACTCTTGGCCTATAAGCTCTGCTATAGGCGACCACTAGTAACCCCAGGGGGAATTGCTTATTAATAGGTTTAAACATAATAAACAGCTTACACAAAAGATGTTTATCAATAGAGATTTCAAATAAAAGAATGTTTAAAACACAGCTGATTGGCTAAGGTTTCGAAACTCTCTATTGTTTCATTAAAATCTCAGTGCGCATTCAATTTATCTGGAGAATTTCAATATTCAAAAAAAGACAAGACAAAACAAGCTCATCACCCAAAGAGTAGGAGTTTTACGCTCGAAACAAAGGAAGATTTGACGTAGCCTAGACTTTTAGTTATATACGTTAGTCTATTTCCATATTCACACAGATTTACACAGTATATAAAAAGAATCAAAATTTCTTTAAAGCTTTTTTTATCAAGTTTATTTGAAGTTTAGTTTGAGAAATTTATTGCAGTTATTTTGAGATATTTCAAGGTTCTAATTAAATCTTTATCAAATTATCGACAAGTATGATCAATGCAAAAAAATATATAAACTTTGGTTTCAAGAATCTTATCTTATACATAGACCTTCTTCTAAAGATGATACCAAATTAACTCAAATATAGCTACAAAAAGCATTAATGATTATGCCTAATGATTTATACTTTCAAGCTTGTTTTTTCTTGATTTTTTTATCAACTAAGGTTTTAACACAAAAGGCTGAAAGGGTAACTAATGTTAACAAATGTTGTAACAAAGTTGGTCTAATGTCGACATCTGTCTTCTAATTTCGACATCCTTCTTTATAGATAGGAATAATAGGAAGGTCGAAATCACTGATAGACTGAAGATTTTTCCTCTCATCGCGCTCGCTAGTCAAAGTCAATCAGCTATTCCGACCTTCCTCAGTTTAACTATTGTTCCTATCTCTAAAGAAGGGTGTCGAAACTAGAAGAAGGATGTCGACATTAGACCAACTTACGGTAACTTCTTGCATTTTTACTGATTGCCAATTTAGGGGGTGGGTGGGTCCCCCTTTTTCAGAAAAATCAGGATTTTCAAGTTCGTATTGATACCAATTTAGGGGGGGGGGAGGGTGGGTCCCCCTTTTTCAGAAAATCAGGATTTTCATGTTGGTATCGATACCAATTTAGTGGGGTGGGTCCCCCCTTTTTTAGAAAATTTGAGTTTTCAAGTTGGTATTGATACCAATTTAGGGGGTGGTGGTGTCTACTAATTTCAAATCTTGAAAAGTTAGGTTTTTTGGCCCTGGGTTGGTATCCTGGACCCTGACCCCCCCCCCTGCGTGCAAGCATCAAAATAAGGGTTAAAGTGCATCGCAATTTTTTGATAAGCATGATTTTGCATCCTAAAATGGATCAATTTTCATTTTTTAGCTTGTAAGTAATCCTAAAGCACTTCGCGAAATGCGAAATGCGATACGCTAATTCGATCCCTGACGTGTCAAATTGGGCCATTCCAGTTTTTATTCCTTACCCCCCAAGGGACGACATGGAATTTCCGTAGCAAATTGCTTTCAAGAAAGTCCGGGATTTCTGTAACAAATTTACAAAATACCTATCAAAACAGTGGAATTCCGTTACTGTAACCTAAAAAAATCATGGAATCCCAATACTTTAATGCAAAATTAAGTAAAATTCATGGAATTCCGATACTTTCTCTGTAAAGTTTGCCTGGAATTCTGTGCCAAAATTTATTTCAAAAATTGATGTCATCCATAGCTGGGGTAATTTTTTTTTCTGGAATGGCCCATTATCTTGTCCCAGGACCCTGGCGACGCACCGGACTGTCCGGTGTATTTGTCCGGTGGCAAAAAGTATCCTTTCGCTACACCGGACGCATACAGGGAATTTTGAACGCCGAACATTTATGAAACAAAAAATTAAGAAACACCGGATGCACAGGACTGGTCATGTCCAGTGTTTTGATTGTCCGGTGGGAAAAATATCTTTCTCCGACACCGGACATCCGACTTCCTTAAGTCTGGTGCAGAAATTGTCCGGTGGTAAAAAAAATTCTCATTTTACACCGGACTTTCGCGTGTCCGGTGTTCGTTAAGTTCGGTGCGTCGGCAGGGTCCTCTTGTCCCTAGGTAACTGTCGTGGAGTAATTATAGTTATTCAATTAATACGCCTTCGCATTCTCCAAAACAACTATTTAAATGCAAGTGACCCCTCTCATAAATATTTCAAAAAAGAGAGAATAGGCTTGTCTTTTTTATGTAACTGCTTTTTGCAATACATAAATCTATATTATATTATATATTATGATTAAACAAGTTAGAGAAATAAACAACGGACAGTTTATAAAAATGTATTCACTTCTATTCAAATTCAGTACAATACTGTTAAATTACTGTTACTGTCAAAATAGAAAAGCAAATTTCAAACTTACAATACAATACTTTAAAAAAGTGGAGTGGCTTCCTGCAAACGACCTGATGCTTGATTAGATGAGAAAACGAAACCAAAACAAACAACATCATTGTTTACATGTGCAATATTGGAATCTATAACAAGCGCTTTCTGACGAGAAGACATTGAACTCTAAAAAAAGGTTAATTTTAGAGTTCAGTTGAAGAAATCCGAAGTGGAGTCCAACAAAGAACGGAGTTTCGAGATTGTGCCGATAGCGTGGTCACCTCTTTTGTTACAATGTTTTGATTTCTTGCACTCTAATCAGATTGCTTTGTTCGAAAAGTTTCATTTAGTGTGTTTGACCAAGAAATAGTTAACATTCCAGAAAAATTACAAAATGGTGGTGGGAGAGAAATATGAGCAATAACCACAATCAAACAGAAGAAAAAAGGCATTAGATTAGCTTTTCATTCGAAACAAAATGGCAATTCCTCACGATGAGACTTCTTCTTTATCAATCATCGAAACCGTTGTTTATGTTTATTCTTATTTTTGGTAAGGTACCCATTTTTAATTGAATTTTTTCTCCCTATACATTTTTACTTTTCTCTTCGAAAAAAATCAAAGTCACTTCTTAAAAAGTTTTTAAAAATTTGCTGCCTCTTTCTGCTGAAAAGGTAAAAACAAGAGGTGTATATTAGGAGTTTCAACAAAAGCTGGCTCGCCTAGTTGGCCAGATGATATGTCAATAGATTTTTTTTTAAAGAGGCAGCCATGTTGAATAATTGTTAGGGTGGGCAGGCCAAAATTTTCCCCTCAAATTTTGAAAACCAAACTAATTTTATTTGAAAGTCCTTACCTTTGTGAGAAAAATGAGGGGTCATTTGTTAAAATTGGTTAAGTAATTCCAAAGTTATTCCATTTTCAAACCACAAAAAAAACATCTTTTCAAGGAATCGTCTCCCTACCACGGGCAACCAAGAAATGACCTTTGGAAAGCACCGAAAAACATTAAAGATGGCGGGTGAATTCTAGCCTTCCGCGTGGCGGGGCGTGAGGAGTTTTGCTGGCGCGGTCTGAAAATCAGCCCGATGACTGTCAAACTTTAGCTTATCGCTAATGAGCTGGAAATGATAGCTAAAAACAAATTTCACCACTAGAAAGCTGAAATCCTCAGCTTTCAGATGGTGTATGGTGCTTAAATGAAAAAATCCGCAATCTTGTTAAAAAATCGCAATTTCTTCTTGTTTTTCAAAATTCCAGACGGCCTGTAGATTTTCAAATAAAGCACTTTGTGATAGATTGTAGCCTAATCTTACCCTGGGTTTACTAAAAAAACCGCGATTGAAAAGATGAACCAGCTCAATAGCGACAGCCATTTGTTTCAATGTGGGTCGAGAATTTTCCGGTGCCGTGTTCAGCGCTAAATTGCGTTTTCACCTTGACGTCGAAAAACATGAATATCTTTGGAAAGAAAATAGATACCTGGATGCAGTTTTTTTTACTTGTTTCCCTGATAATTCCTGATTGATTTAAAAAAAGAATGAACAGATTTCGATGATTTAAAGGTAAGTACTAATGCATTGAAGTTCATTTTTGTAAATTCTTCCTCGTTCCGCGCAAAAAATCCCGACGAGTGCGCACCCTATAATTGTACTCCAGCATAAAAACAATGATACAGCCATGCATAATTACTGTATCATACATATTTTAAAAATTATGCATGGCTGTATCATTGTTTTTATGCTGGAGTACATAATTATTCAACATGGCTGCCTCTTTAATAAAAGGTCTATCAAACGAATCGAACACCAAATCAATACACCGTTTAGTAGTGTCGACTGCGCACGCGTCCAAACAATTTTCCATTGTTTTGATTTTAGTGATTGCGGGAAACTCCGGGGGAGAGCGTAAAAAAACAGTAGGTAAAAATTTGGTTTTCATAAGTAGGGTGCGCACTCGTCGGGATTTTTTGCGCGGAACGAGGAAGAATTTACAAAAATGAACTTCAATGCATACACGACCCACGACTCTTGATTAATACTTTTTAAAAATGGCCCGCGCAGTTTCGGACCATGTTCGGGCCAGATTTTGGAAAACTTGCTACGATCGCGCGTGTAAGGCGAAGGGAAATCAGGTATTAGTTTACCGTTACAACGAATTCAAAATTCGATGCGGCAAAATTTCATTATTCATTATTCATTATTTTACCATAAACTCTCCCAAGCTGCAAGTGTCTATACTATTAAGTTATACCTCTTCAATATATATTACCTGAGGATAAAAACGCTTTTGAGGTGCGCGCGCTCGTATCCTTTGTTTCACATTGGGCGTGCTTCTTTTCAAGGCGCACTCGCTAGTATCCTTTGTTTCACATTGGGCGCACGAGTGGCGATGATACAAAGCGTGTGGATGAAATCAGTTGCATGAACACTTCGCAAGACAATGCATACGCGGAGATGACTTCATACCGTTCAGAGCCATTGGTAAGTCATGTATTGATGTTTTTCATATTTGGACTGAAAAAAATAGTAATAATGAAAATTTTTAAAATAATGAAAATTTTTAAGCGGTAGCTCAAACACATGCGGGCGGGTAACGGTAAACTAATACCTGACTTCCCTTTGCCTAATTTCAGGACCCAATATTTATATTTTAAAATCCTTATTTTAGCAAACAAATTTAGAAATCTTCATCTTTATTCAAATATATATTGTTCAAATATAAAAGTTAATCATTTATTTTCCAATTAAGTTAGGAAAATTATTAAAAAGAATGATTTGAATCTTACATAATATGGTCTTCTTTATTTTTATTCTTTATTCCGTTCCCTTTTCTCGTGGTCTTCTCCTATTCGAAGCAGAATTTTTCTGGATCGTTTTTTGTGTTGTACTGTTATACAACTTTGTGAATCAAACTGGTATTTGGAACTTTGAATTTGTCTAATGAAAATATTTAACAATGGATGATGATAAACCAGGAAAGGTAAATAAAGCAAATCCCTATCAATTATAAATACATGGCCCGAACATGGTCCGAACAAAATGTTCGGGCCGATTCAATAATACTTTTTTGTGGCCCGAGCATGGTCCGAACAGGCCCGAACATGTTCGGGCCATGCCGTGGGTCGTTTAGTACTTACCTTTAAATCATCCAAATCTGTTCATTCTTTTTTTTAAATCAATCAGGAATTATCAGGGAAACAAGTAAAAAAAACTGTATCCACGGTATCTATTTTCTTTCCAAAGATATTCGTGTTTTTCGACGTCAAGGTGAAAACGCGATTTAGCGCTGACCACGGCACCGGAAAATTCTCGACCCACATTGAAACAAATGACTGTCGCTATTGAGCTGGTTCATCTTTTCAATCGCTTTTTTTTTAGTAAACCCAGGGTAAGATTAGGCTACAATCTATCACAAAGTGCTTTATTTGAAAATCTACAAGGCCGTCTGGAATTTCAAAAAATAAGAAGAAATTGCGATTTTTTAACAAGATTGCGGATTTTTTCATTTAAGCACTATACACCATCTGAAAGCTGAGGATTTCAGCTTTCTAGTGGTGAAATTTGTTTTTAGCTCTGTTTAGCTATCATTTCCAGCTCATTAGCGATAAGCTAAAGTTTAACAGTCATCAGGCCGATTTTCAGACCACACCGGCAAAACTCCCCACACCCCGCCACACGGAAGACTAGATTTCATCCGCCATTTTCGGCGCGATTTTGGTGCTTCCGAAAATTATTTCTTGCTGGCGTGGTGTAAGGAGGCGATTCTTTGAAAAGGTGATTTTTTTTTTGTTTTGAAAATGGAATAACTTTGGGAATACTTAACCAATTCTAATAAATGACCCCTCATTTTTCTCATAAAGGTAAGGACTTTCAAATAAAATTAATTTGGTTTCTAAAAATTGAGGGTAAGATTTTGGCCTGTTCACCCTATCATAAGGAAACTCAGCAGAAAAACGGTAGGTATAGAGCTCCTTTTAATCATAACTTCTTTTCCTCTAGATGAATTTTTGTGAAATTTTCAGGAGAGATCCATAAAATTATCATTGATATCATGTTCAAATATGTAAATCATTCTTTTTAAAGGAAAGAAAAAAATTCACAATGTTTACATGCCTCTAACCTTCCACAGTACTAAAGTGCGCATTTTTACCTACCGTTTTTACGGTGGAGGAGGCGAGACTACTAAACGGTGTATTGAACGCAATCGAACACAATGGAATAATTGCAATTCGATTGTCAAACAAGTGTACTAAGCGAGTAAGAGTCGATCGTCAATATAACGGGATAAATTACAAAATTTATAGACTCGCACGACCCGGATATCGTCCTTACAGGAAGGTCTTAGGCGGTCATCGAAAAATTGTTCTATTCGCGTCACCTGCCCGCATCATATTTTCCGCTGATTTTCCGGTGCGGAGATGTGGAAAAAAATCCAGGAAAAGTAATTTGTTATTTTAAAGTATAGCTTTTTTCTCAATTTCTCTAACGGCCATCGAAAAATTGTTTTGCTCGCGTCACCACCCGCCCCTGAATTACTGGCGTGATTAAAAGAAACCCTGGAATTTTTTCGACCGCCCGTCCTCCCACATGCATTTTTAACACCCATTGCGACGCGAACAGAGCATTTTTTCGATGACTGCCTTACTTTACTGAAGGTCCCTGTGTACTAATTGTTAAAAAAGTCCAGACCGATTTAAGGCAAAATCTAATCAGGCGCTGTGTCTTCAATTTTGGTGCTACCTCTCAGATATATTGAAGGCTTGTTCTCCATTCGGTAGAGATGCCTCACGGAAAGTTTGACCGGCCTAAAAATGCTGTACCGCCCGGAAATCGTCCTACGGGGACGTCCTGCAGTGTACCTTTCGCAGCCCTTAGCCCGGTGGACAGTGACAGTGGAGTGATGAAATTTGGGATGCTTTCCCCCTTCGATATAATTGACGTCTCCAGAAAGTTTCAAGTCGTGAGACCCACCCAGTCTGACGCTAGGGGAGGGGGTCATTTACAGTCCCGTACGGGTCCTTTACGGTCCCGTAGCGCCCTTCCGTCAACTTTTCAGAACTTTTTCGGAATCTACACCCAAAAAAACATGAAATATCAAAACCTGGATAAAGATTTTAACAGTGCCCTTGACCCGATTCAAACTGGGGATCGCTAGTGTGTGAACCAAAGCCGTGGGATGTTGTTATAACTTCTCAGGGATTTCATTCCTTCGCTAGCTTGACTTGGCCAAGAGCTCAATAGGGACCCCTCAAAGTATTTTTTAGACTTGGCTGAAATTTCGTAATTGTGTCATCACAAGCAACTTTAAATACAAATGAAATGGAACGTTCCAACAAAACGAACGATATGGAACGTTCTTGAACGTTTAGGAACGTTCTAAGAACTGTAGAGAACGTTCTTGAACGTTCCTGAACGTTCCTGGTCATTCCCTTTTATTTACTAGTTTAAGGATGTCTTAAAACATTCGGAAGCGTTCCTGAACGTTCCATAACGTTCTCGAACGTTCTTATTGAGTCAATATTAACCTTTGGACTCAAAAGATCGTTCGCGAGCGTTCTGGAACGTTCTGCAACGTTCTCGAGCGTTCTGGAACGTCTCTGAAAGTTCCAAACGTCCCTGAACGTTTTAGAACGATAGAGGACGTTCTGGAACGTTCTAGGAACGCTATGGAACGTTCGTGAACGTTCAGAAAGTCTCAAGAACGCTCTGTTTTATTTGTACTTCAAATAGCTTGTGATGACACAATTTTCCCCTTACAGTATATCGACGTTCGACTCTTACTCGCTTTTTTAAAAACTGCTTCAGCAAAATCAGTGAGCCAAAAGGTGGGCTATATAGTAGGCCAAATGGCCCGGGCCAACTAGGCGAGCCAGCTTTAGTTGAAATGGGTGAAAAATGAAAGACAGACAAAGTTATAAAGTCTTCTGAATGAAAAGGTTGGATTCAAAATTGGAAAATTGGGCTATTCAAGGAACTTACTTCATACATAAACAACAGCCCTTGCCCCCACTTATGAAAATGCAGGTACAGTGGGGCTTTCGCATGTCTTTACAAAATGTATCAGTGTTAGAAATCCAATTTATTCAGACTCGTTCAATGCGAGTGGCTTTTGATTTCCCTCCAAACACTCAACTCGTACCTTTTATAAAAGGCCTATTTAGTTTAGTATAATAGGTACGTGCTATTCAATCGTTGATTAATAGAGAAGCGAGTAAGTATTTTACGATTTTGCTGACGTTTTATCTTAAATAAAGAAAAAACACCTGAAACATTTGTGAAAAATCTTTCAATGTATTTATTGAATGGTTAAAGCGTCCAAAAGACGAAATAATAAAGGATATCAGGCAAATACTGTATAATAGTATATAAACGGTAAGCTTATAAGCAAATAACAAGACTTGCGACACTCAACACGCAGACTAATGTTTTCTGTTTGCACTACATAAAAGCTCGCAAATTATAATAGGCTTTTGACCTGTTTTAAATAGTTTGAGTCTCCCTATTATTTTGAGGCTACGAGTAAATAACAATAAATAGGTTTTCAATAGTGAAAGAAGCTGCTTGCGAGTTTCTGACACGCAAGGTTCGCATACGTGTAAAGACATGCGAAAGCCCCACTGTATCTCAAACATATCAGGTACCCCCTAAATTTAAGAATACTTCCAGGTACCTGGCTTTTTAACACTTGTTTTTTAGGTACCCCCAACTTTCTGGGGGGTAGATCCCATGCTTAATCACATAATCACAATTGGAAGCCATTTTTCACCTTAAAATGCTTGCAAAAATGTTATCACCATTCACATTGTACCTGTAAAGTTACTGATTTGACATTTTAGTACTGTGTATTTAGTTTGTTTGATGTTTAGTTAACCAGCATAAAGCCCATGATATTCCTATCAGAAGCAATCAGCAAAAAATAAACCAAATATCTCATCCAGTCATAATGATCTCTTCTTGACTGTCAGTTCAATTAGAAAATTGACTCAATCAATTTTAAACTGCAATGAAATTCTGTTGATGAAGATATACCTAATCTTTTTTCTTCTACATACAGTTGAACTAGTGAGGTCTGTTAGCACATAAAAACGTAAGAATACTTCAAATGGTGATTAAAGCATGAAATTTGGCACAGATGATCCTTAGAGGGTCTAAAACCTAATTTTAAACAGTAACACCAAATTTTGCAACCTGGCCACCTGCCAGATGACGTCATCAGGTGGCTGGGCAAAAAATTATTTTTTTGAAAATATTCAAAATCTGATGGTATCAGCGGAAAGAGCATGAAATGCTGATAAAAATTGAGGTATAAAACATGCCTTGAAAATCTTCCTATCAAAAGTTATGGAGGTTGAAAGTTTTTTGATGACGTCATCATAAGCCTTTCCAGGCAAAACTTAAAAACCTCGTAATTTTAGTACAAATTGACAAAATTTCATGTTTTATACATGAATTCATATCAAAATTCACTGCTTTTTCCGATTCCGATGTTCAAATTGAATTAAAAGCTTTAAATCCAACAGAATACTAAAACTTAGATTTTGAGCTTTACAAGGCAAATCAACGCAGCGTTCTCCCTTCAGGAGCACAGTGTACAACCAACTAATTTTTTTGGATGTTTTAAGCCTTCCTATGTTGTTTAGACCCAAGCATCAGATGGAACTTCAAATTTTGACATGGATTCATGTATAAAACACTAAATTTGGTCAACTAGTTCCGTTATTACGGGATTTTAGGTTTTGCCTGGAAAGGCTTATGATGACGTCATCACAAAACTTTAAACCTTCATAACTTTTGATAGGAAGATTTTGAAGGTATGTTTTATACCTCGATTTTCATCAGCATTTCATGCACTTTCCGCTGATACCATCAGATTTTAAATATTTTCAAAAAAATAAATTTTTGCTAAGCCACCTGATGACGTCATCTGGCAGGTGGCCAGGTGGCAAAATTTGGTGTTACTGTTTAAAATTAAGTTTTAGACCCTCTAAGGATCATCTGTGCCAAATTTCATGCTTTAATCACCATCTGAAGTATTTTTGTGCTAACAGACCTCACTAAACTCGACTATTTTAGAGTAAAAAAGAAGTAGATATTAGTAGAGATGAATGGGATGTTCCACAATATGGAATGTGATTCGGTCAAAAAATTCAAACTTTCAGATCAATATTTAGAAACTAAACTGGAGACAGCAAATAAGACACGCTATGGACATACATTTCCAAATTATTTCATGTCATACTTTTCCGATATTCCTTGACTTTTTCCCATGCATAATAATTTTTTTATGATACATAGAAACTAAAAGCTTTATTGAAATTTTTTTATACGATTTGAAGCTACTTCACACCTATTTTTCATTAGCTTTATTGCCTTTTACAGTTCTTGACATATGTATTTCATATATTTTGGATTACAGTATTATACTTCAACTTGTTTTAAAATTGTTCAGCTTTTTATACTATAGACATGCTAATACTCTAGAGATTTGTTTAATATTGTCTGTTATACGCAACAGGCAAACCATGGTATAGGAATTATTGAATTCCTGTACTGGCACTCTGGCATAAAATGATTTTTACTGGAAGACAATTTTTATAGCTTGAAATTTTGAAATTTCATTCTTTCTTTTTAGGTTCCTTTGGTTTATCAAGCAGTACAACAATACCTTCATCTTTTGTTTACTTGAATGGAAGTGAGCAACAGCTTGCATCTGGGATTGACACATCTGCTAAATTCTCGTTTTCTTTTCTGGCATGTTCAATAGGGAGAATTTTATCACAAACAAATCAAATTGAAATTGCATTAGAGAAACCTATAAATAATTCTCATACAATATTTGTATTAACGTTGGACCAAAATGGGTCAAAACAAAGATTTCCAATCCAGCCTAAATTTTCACTAGACTCAAACGTGTACATTGACGTAGATGTTTTAGTGAACTCAACAGGGATTAATGTACACTTGAAACCTGATCCAACACAGCACAAAGCGGATACATTACCAATTATAAATCAATTCTTCCCAGCTACATTAACTACTGGGCGAAATGGAAACCAAATAACATTAGGGTCCTCAACATTTCATGGTTGTTTATATACTGGTACGCAAATTGACGTTGATTCTATAAAAAGTTTTTGTCCATTAGATAAGTGGGCACCTTGTGAACCAGCAACAGGTAATTTGAATCAACAATTATTTTTCGTTTCTTTGTGATTTTGAGATGTAAATTTACATGTTTTTCACACCAACCCATCCATTATAGCTAAAGTTTCTATACTTGTTGCCTTCAGTCTAATCAGAGAGCTCTCCCTTAGTCAAGTTTCTGTTTTCTAATTGTGTTGTTTATGTTTCATTTTCACAATAGTTTGCCCACATGGCTATGATGGAAGATTTTGTCAAATTGCTATCCACGATTGTATAGAATCCAAAAACCAATGTATAAACAATTCAACTTGTAATCCTTTACCTGACGGTTATGAATGTGTGTGTCAGGGACAGTATACAGGGAAAAACTGTCAAACGTATCTCGGCTCACCTTGTAATAGCAATCCTTGTATTAATGGGGCCTGTGACGATACACCAGATGGGAGCAATTATGTATGCACTTGTTCAACTGGTTTTACTGGGCGTAATTGTGAAACTAAAATGATGGCTTGTACGCAAAATCCATGCAAAAACAATGCAGTTTGTATTGATGATAAAAATGCCACAGACCAGTACAGATGCAATTGCACTAGAGGTATAAAAGTGTATTTTTTGTAATTTATTTAGCATGATAGTCTTAGGCAAATTTTCATCTCAACTGAGAGTGATTGGCTTGTTTTTCACAATCGAATTGAATTGAAGAGCAGAAAAAAGATTTTTATTTTAGGTAGAGAATCTCATCCCTGTGTTCTGAGCTAAAAAGGTGTTTTCCAAAAACAATACGTAGTGCATAGGCTAGTTTGATATTTAAAGTTCATAAATGATATTGATCATCTTTATAGTTTAGCTGATTAATGATGATAAAAATAAGTGATCCAATATGCTTCAATTTAAGGTTATACTGGCAAAGACTGTGGCCTAAACATCAATGATTGCATACCTAACAAATGCATAAATGGAAGATGCATCGACTTGATCGAAAATTTCACCTGTGACTGTACAGGATCTGGGTTCAAAGGTCAATTTTGTGAGACTGACTTAAATGAATGTGACACTCCCAACTTTTGTAATAACGGAACTTGTAAGGATCGATATGGTTCCTTTTCATGTTATTGTGATACTGGTTACACCGGCACAAATTGTGAATCAGAAATAAATGAGTGTCAACCTGACCCCTGTGTCAATGGTAAGAATCAATCTTGCGGATCCTTTGATCCTTGTAGTTATCTCCTTTAATAAATTCATAGTGAATGGGTATTTTACTCACTTTATTATTTGATTGTGGTCTAGAATTTTAGCTGTCATAAAATGATCCCCTTATAATCGTTGTTGAGAACACAAGATGAAGAGACCAAAACCAACAATGATGCTTAAGGGTTAATTTAGACTACATAATATATTGACAAACAATAATTGACAATATAGTTTTCGGACTGTAATGTACATAACAGTAAATAACAGGTTATCTATTATAAAAATAAGTTTTCTTTCGGTAAACAATCCCCCTATATTGTTGGATAATTGTAAACCAGCTTACAATATATTGCGGATACATTTTCAATATATTGCAGGCACTCAGCAATTATCATCAATATATTGTCTGACCAAGCAATATTGTGTAGTGTAATTAGCCCTTTATACAAATTGAGATTTCCTTTTGTCCTGAAAATTCCAAGCTGTACTAAATTTTTGTTCTTAGTCGTTGAAATCCTAACTTTTTACGTGTTTTTTATTTTGAGAAACTTTATGCAAAGACTTGTCGAAAAATTCCCCTGTCTAGCCTAACACTAGTTCGTCAGCCTTCTTTTTTTACTATTTGCTTAGCCCTGACCTTTGAATATGAAATCACGCTGCTTTAGAAATATTATTAATTGACGATAACTGTTGTTATAGTATTTCATTTGCTAATTGTCATAACCTCAAATCTGTGGTCTTGTTTTTATACTCTTATTCTTAACACATTTTCCTTTAGGTACTTGCACAGATAGATTTGCCAGTTACGTGTGTTCATGTTTTCCTGGATACAACGGAACAAATTGCGATCGAGAATCGGACGAGTGTACTTTTGGATATTGCGAGAACAGTATCAAGTGTACTGATAAATTTCTCGACTATGAATGCACATGCATGGAAGGTTAATATATTTTTTTAAGTTTTGTTACTTTTAGGCTGTTAAAGTTCCTTACTTCACTCTTAATTTTTAGGAACGCAGTAAATTTTACAGTTGACCAAGACCGTTAAAAACAAACACAAGCAAATTCTACTTTATCATGTACTGAGTGTCATAAAAGACAAATTTATTTTTGAAAAAGCCACTCACCAAATATATGGGCATTATCCAATCATGATTCTTTCCATCTATCATTTTTTTTGTGTACAATGACATCCCATAGGCTCACTTTGTCTACTCTCCTTGTTTCGTACGAGAACATTTTTTCTAAAAGTGCAGGCAATTTCAACCTTGCAGTGCAAATTGACAATTTCCTAGAGGCTGAAACTCAGTTCAAATTTGTAGTAATTGATACACTATCACACAATATTGAAATTTGCACAAAACTTGTAAAGCCATTATTATTGCTAGTATAAGGGAGAGGCTTGCATCGCTAAGTTTTACTCAATATTACACTAGATTGAACAAGGCATTGGATTCATCAATCCATTACCTTCAGAAACTCTATTACATTGTATTATCTCTATCTTACAGGTTACACAGGTAAAAACTGTACAGACGACATAAACGAATGCAATGCGACATCCACAATCCTTTGCGCGAACGGTGGTCAATGTGTCAACACTTTGGGTAGTTACCGTTGTGATTGCCAGCCAGGATACACGGGTAGAGATTGCAGTGTGAACATACAAGAGTGTGACAGTAATCCTTGCGTTAATGGAACGTGTTTGGATGGCATCAACAATTACACTTGTCAATGTGATACAGGTTTCACTGGCAGGAAGTAAGGGGATTTTTTTTAATCAGGATTTTCTGGTTTTCGAGAGTTGAATGATGATTATTTAACCGTCTCAATAACTTTTTAAATGCCACAAAACCATCACAAAGTCAAGATTGGGGATAATGAATTGTTAATTTTATTGTAAATTCTTTTAGTGAGTCTATGCCTGGCTTTGGCGGGACCTGTAAAAGATGTTTAAAAATTTGCATACTTGCTTAACTACATATTATTGTTATCTTCTCTGTAAATTTAATTCGGAAATACTTAAGTTTGCTTTCGATATTGTTTTTAATAAAGTGCTTCTGCCTGAGATTTGACGACTACAGCTATAACATCAAGCCTGAAATTTGTTTAAAAAGGTGATAATTTTGTTTAAGTAGCATTGCACCCATTCTCCCTCCATTTGTAGCTGTGAACTTGATATTGACGATTGCGCTGTCAACAACCAGCCATGTGAAAACAACGGTCAGTGTATTGACGGTCTCAACGATTTCACATGTCAATGCATTTCTTCGTGGACTGGTGACAATTGTACGATTGCGCAAGATCCATGTGTTTTGTTTTCACCTTGCGCAAACAATGCTACTTGCTCACGTGACCCTACTTTTGGTAAGTGTTTATAGTCTAGCACATAACGCAATTTTTTTATCACTTTGTTTGTCTATTACTTACGTGTGTTTTGCTTTACAATCACGTCAAATTATTAAGACAGTACTGCAATAGACGATATCGGCTTAACGTGAAAACTCAGATTTGACCTCCGAAAATTGCTTTGCGCGGAAAAAAATTCACGGTGAAATTTTTTCCCTAAAAAGCATTGTGGGGAATTCTTGGGGGTCAAATCTGAGTTTTCATGTGAAGCCGATATCGTCTATTACTTTTAAGTGACTTCAATCCTCCCCTGCGAACCCCCGTATTTGTAAAGTGTTACAGACGAGAAGTCACAAGGGAATTTCGTATCCAATATAATTGTGATAGAGTTTTGATCTTTCAATGCGCTAGTTGTCTGATTACGGGGATAAAGCCAGAGTGTGACCAACATTTTTATCCTTTATTCATTAACAAAATATACCTTGACTGAAACAATCTGAGGAGGTTTTGAGGTTTAAGCGAGCTATAATTTTTGTGTTAAATATTTTTACTTCACAGGATACCGATGCAATTGCTCGGACGAGTACGGTGGTCAGAATTGTACCGAAAGAATTGGTCTCTGTTTTCCGAACAATCCATGTCAAAACAAAGGTTCCTGCATGTATAACACTGACTTTAGCAATTACACTTGCCAGTGCCCGAAAGGCTTCGAAGGGCGTAACTGTACCGACAACATCAACGAATGCGAACGATTCCCAAAACTGTGTGACTCTTTAGATTGGAAAGCGGTATGTCGGGATACTATGGGGTCTTATGAGTGTGAATGCTCGACGAAATTCCAAGGCCCAAATTGTACAGAAGATGTGAACGAGTGTGACACACCTTCCAATTGTGTCAATGGTAAAGAGTGTTTTAACTCAGTCGCTGCAAAGAATAATCCGAACGGCTATCACTGTGATTGCAAGCCTGGATGGTCTGGTAAGAATTTTTTTTGAAATTTTATTATACCGTCTCTAAATGTGTCCTCTAATTAATGCGGATAAAATATTCAGACAATTTCTGGTTAATTTTTTCCCGTTAAATATTACTGTGGTAACGCAGTTTTTCCCGGTCTTGATAGAAAATGAGGATTCTATTGCTTGTAGAATATCCTATCTTGACCACGCTCTCCAATATCTTCTGAATTCAGGACCGTCCTTATTTATCTGGAATCACTTACGCTCGAAATTTCCCTAGATCTCGAACCAAATTCTTGATCCCTAGACAGCCCTGGAATGTGTTTTCAAGTTAATTTCCTTTTTCTATCTTGATCTTTGAAAATGATGTCAATCATTTTCTTTATCGTCAAAATTTCTCCTTTGAATGTAATCAGGATGAGTCTTTTTAGTTATTAAAGGATAAAGCTGCTCTAGCTTTCCATATGCCTTAGTCTGATAATTCTGGGAAACTAGTTGAGAAATTAAATGTAATATCTTTGGATCCATTAATATCAACAATTTTTTGGTTCTATAAAGGTATCAGATGCAACAAAGCGTTCTTCCCTTGTCTCAGTTACTTAAAGACGCACGGTGAACCATATTGTAACAATAGTGGCAACTGTATTGATCAAGGAGACGATCCTGTTTGTAACTGCAACAATACTGGGTACACTGGCAAACAATGTGAGGATGAAATCGACGAATGTGATCCTACACCATGTAAGAACAATGGCACCTGTCATGATCTGATCAATGCTTACAACTGTAGTTGTGAAGCTGGATTTACTGGAAAGAATTGCCAGATCAATATTGATGAATGTGCCTCTATGCCTTGCATCAATGGTTTCTGTGTTGACGGTATCAACAATTACGAATGTCAATGTTATATTGGATACGAAGGAAAGAATTGTAGCCAGGACATTGATTATTGTCAGAATGTGACCTGCGTCAACGGTGGACATTGCCAGGACTTGAATTCGACCTTCACCTGTAACTGTTTCCCCGGATTTGACGGTAAAACGTGTGACGTAGATATCAACGAATGTCAGACAAAGCCTTGTCGATACGTGGATGCCAACTGGAAGGTCTTTGAGAATGAATGCATTGAAAGATCGAATGTGATGGCAATGAAAATGAATAATTTCACGGTGAACGAGACAAGTTTCCATGATAGGTGAGTGTTTTTTTTTGATGTGCATACCTTGGTGTGCCTTTAGCATACACATCTTAAGGCGTAAGTAGACTGGTTAAGACATTACCAGGTGGATTAAATTCTTCATGTTTGAAGTCGTTTTAGATTGATTTGCTTATTGCCAGAAAATTGACGTCATTCATCCCTTGTAAACCCAATGTCATGCTCGAACAATCAAACGTAACGTAAATTAAAGTTTAGTCTTCATAACCCGTTCGTGCAAGCGAACACAAATTTGTTCAAGTTAAAGAAATTTCGAGTTATGGAGTAATGTTTATAACGCATTATTAACTAAAGGGACTAAGAAACTTTTTCGAGTTATAGAGGTGCTGGTTAAAGGGACTACACTGTAGTTTGAGTTGAGGAAATTAGAAGGTTGCTAAATTTAGTTTAAAGGAGACTTGAGTTGTAGGTTATAGAGACTCACGCTCCAGTTATGTAGATTCCACTATGATACTTTTTGAAAAAGAGAAAAAGAAAGCTCTTTTTTTCTCTGTTTTTTAAATGAATAACTTTTTATCAATCCTTTAAATTTCCTTCAGGGCTGGTTATGAATGCATTTGTGTCACAGGGTTATCAGGAAATAACTGTAGCACCAATGCACAGGATTGTATGGTTGATTACTGCAAGAATAATTCTACGTGTGTGGATTTGGTCGATGACTATAAATGCTTATGTCAGCCAGGATACAGTGGTTTGTTTTCTTTCCTTTGTGTGTCAATGATTATTAACCCTTCGAGCATCTTTGGGGGGGGGGGGCAAACGTAAATTTTTTGATAATTTATGAAATGTTTGTCCGATTGACTTTAAACTTTGCAAGAGTCACCAAATATGAATTGGCATTGTGAAAAATTTCGACATCATTGATGACGTCATTGTCACCTTATTACGTCATTATATTTTGAAAAAAAATTGTTTATATTTTCCAGGCAAGAATTGCAGTACCGACTATGACGAATGCATTGACGAGCCGTGCCTCAATAACGGTACGTGTAACAATCTCATCAATAACTACACGTGTTCGTGTCCCGCCAACTTCACTGGACATAACTGTGAACGAGAAATAAATTATTGCACCATCAACACGCCCTGTCTGAATGAGGGCGTTTGTAAACCAATGGGTGGTGAAACGTTCAAATGTTATTGTGCTGCAGGATACACAGGGGAGGTAGGTACCTTGCGTTGTTTCTTAAGGTCGGTCTCCACTTACGCGCGCTGCGATCGCACCGTTTGGCTTCAATCCTTTTTGCTTGGAAAAAAGATTACGTCATATCCTTTTTGCTTGGAAAAAAGATTACGTCATAAAAATGTAGTGCGCGCTCGAAAAAAAAGTTGAATATATTTCAACTTATTTCAACCGTTACGTCAGATCGCGCCAATGGAAGTGCTTCATTTTTCTTTTGACCAATAGCGTGGAAGCTTTGATAGATAAAGTGCGATCGCAGCGCGCGCAAGTGGAGACCGGCCTTTATTCCGTGTGTAATCAATCTGGTGTGAAAGTGACGTAATCTCATAAAAGTTGTGTTTTGACGTCATTAGCGGTCGATTTTCTCGTGTTACCGAAATACTCCATTCTTTGAAGGTTTGGTTGCGTCGCATAAAACATGTCACGGGTCCTAAGTGTTCCCCTTACTACAAAATAACCATTTTTTTATACAGGTTTGTGACATCAAAACTACTTTCAACATGAACGGAAACGGTCATTGGAACATCACTAACATTAACAACCAAGCTGACACTGACGTCCAATTCAGATTCCGAACCACCGTTAATAGATTGCTGATGACTGTAAACCTCCAAACAACCTCTGTAAGTTTCTACCTGGAGAACGGTAATTTGACAATGAAGCATGGTGACATCAAATCAACATATGCTACATCTACCAAAAACCTTGTTGATGGTTCTTGGAAGCATGTAAAGATTTACGGAAATGCTCAAAGGACCACTATTGAAGTCAGCGGTCTTGGATCACAGCTATTTGACGCAATTAAGATACAGGATCTTCAATCTATCACTGTCGGTGGAAACAGTGCTGATATCTCTTCAGATTTTATCGGCTGTATGAAGGACTTTTCTGTTAATGGTAAAACTTACATTGAATCTGATGCTGGTCATGAAGGACTGGTCTTTGGTGATTGCCAACGAATAGAACAGTGTGGTGTGGACTCATGTAACAGACACGGTAATTGCATGGACGAATGGATATCATCATCATGCCAATGTTTCAGACAATACTTCGGATCAAAGTGCGACCAAGGTAATAAATGTTTTTGTGGAAGCTTTGTACTTTCTTTTTATAGTATATCGTCGCTTGAAAGCAAGATAGCCCTAAGTCAACTTTTTGAAAGTTGAAATTTCTAATTTTCTCTTTTTATAAAATAATAACAATTCTCATGAAAAGATTTCTAGCATGTAAAGGTATTTTGTCTCGCTCCTCCGTCCTATGTTCAATTTTTCGCTTTTAAGTATTAAGTATTTTCGTCTAAATAATTGCAATTTAGCGTCTGTCCAACGGTATTGCATATCAATGTGTTAATAATCTATACACCCAATTATACCATCATTGTTGGCACACAGACATGATGTTTTCATTGCTGCACTTGGCAAATTTTTGGACCTACCCCGGTGGGGTGGAGGTCCTATAAATTAACCCGTGTTCGTTAGTTAGTTCGTTCGTTAGTACGTTAGTTACCAACTTTTCTCGAGATTGGCTCATTCAATTTTTCTGATTTTTTGCACAAAGGTGCATTACTATAAACCCTCGAATGTGACGGAGCCTGATTTTCGAAAAAAAAAAATTTCCGGCCGGTAGAACCGGAAATGTCCCGAAAAAAGCGGTTTTTTGAGATTTTCTCGAGATTTTTATCATTAGTTTTTTGCGATTTTTTTGCACATAGATGCACATTAGTACTGCCGAAAAGGTGTCGAAAACCGTTTGCCGAAAAAAAATTTTTTTTTCCGGTCTGTAGAACCGGAAATGTGCCGGAAATCGTCGTTTTTTCACATTTCCGTCACATTTTTTCAACTTATTTAATTGTTTCTTTACAGAAAAATGTTCTTTATGATGATGCCCAAAACTTAGCATCGTTTGATTTCCAAAAAAATCATCCTTTGAATCCGGAACTCCTTAAAAATCGCCGGAACAGCCGAAAACAGGCGTAAAACGGTTTTCCTTCATTTTTTCAACTTATACTCGACAGATTTTCATGATTTTTTGCACAATGATGTTAAATGGCAATGCCCAAAATGTGACAGAGCCCAATTTTCGAAAAAGAAATTTTTCCGGCCGCTAGAACCGGAAATGTCCCGAAAAAAGCGGTTTTTTGAGATTTTCTCGAGATTTTCTCATTAGTTTTTTGCGATTTTTTGCACATAGATGCACATTAGTACTGCCGAAAAGGTGTCGAAAACCGTTTGTCGAAAAATTTTTTTTTCCGGTCTGGAGAACCGGAAATGTGCCGGAAATCGTCGTTTTTTTTCACATTTCCGTCACATTTTTTCAACTTATTTAATTGTTTCTTTACAGAAAAATGTTCTTTATGATGATGCCCAAAACTTAGCATTGTTTGATTTCCAAAAAAATCATCCTTTGAATCCGGAACTCCTTAAAAATCGCCGGAACAGGCGAAAACCGGCGTAAAACGGTTTTCCTTCATTTTTTCAACATTTTTCTTTTTCAATAGTGTTGATCTCAATAGATATGCTTTCATTTTCTTTATTTTTTTGTATTTTGACCAGTTATGTCTCATGTGTTTCATTGTTTCAATGTTCACTGATTAGTTTGATAACCAGGTAGGTCCATAAAAGTATCGCTTGTTATCACTCATTTTTGAAAATACAGTCTTAAGGGATCTCTAAATTTCATATTTTCACATTTCAGAAATTAAATCATTTGGATTTCAACTTCCTGCAAAAACTGTTGTTGCTCAAAACAAAACAAACAAAGTACGACGACGACGTCGCTCAACAGAAACATCGTCCAACCTTTACGTTCGTTCAAAACTAACAGAAAACTACTACAAGATGAACTCAACACACGGTTTCTCTTTCCTACTCCGGACACGGCAACCGAACGGATTTGTAGCCATCTTGATGGATAAAGAACCGACCAGTGCTGACGATGCCACTTTCCAATACATTCTCATCGAAATCATCAACTCATATTTGAAAATCACCCATAAAAGTACAGACCAGAATGCCGTCAAAGTCATCCACAATGAATCGCCAGAGCTGTTTGTGTCCAATGGCCAACAGCTAGAAATCACGGTCACATCATCATATCTTCAAATTGGTGCAAAGAAAACTGATTTCCAAACACCTTTCCCTTTAACAGTCAATTTGGTTTTAATGGGTGGTGTGGATAAGCCTTCGCTTTACATCAAAACCGTCTCTACTACGGCTATGAGTGGCTGTTTGCAAGCCGTCAAATTTGGTAATAATTTCTTGACCAACCAAGCTATCCCTTCTAGTTTTTACCGTCAGCGTCATAATACCAGACAGTGAACCAGGATTCCAGTTAGGCTGTCCGGGAACTCCAGTGTGCGATTCTAAACCATGCCTTTACAACGGGACCTGTGTAGACCAATGGAACGATTTCACCTGCCAGTGTTCTGAAGGCTTTGGTGGAAAAACTTGTTCTGAGTTTGGATGTACATTGAACGACACATGTCCAGCTTCATCTGGTTATTGTTACGACGTACCTCTATCTAGTCCACCAGCCACTAAATGTAAGTTTTTTGAGTTTTGGTTTTTGTCTCTTGCGCTATATAATTGTGGTATGAATCAAACTTCGTCCCGATCTCCAGACACTTTCTTTCATTGGAGCTAAGTGCTAGTAGTGGGGATCTACAATCGTGGACAAAACTGCTGTCTGACTACTAATTTCCCCATGCTGTTTCCCCCTTTCCCCACTTTCAATGTTGGAGGGAGGAAACTTGCAAGTTTTACTGACTCCAAATCAACACCGAAGATGGAAGAGGGGGAGTGACAAATAGTTATGTCCAGGATTGTAGTCTAGCTGAAGATAACTTAAAGTCTTACGAATCAGGCAGTTTGTTCTTAGCAAAAATAGCTGTAAAATAGAAAAACACAAAATAAATAAAGAGTGATAAAAAGTCGTACCTTTTTTTTCCTATTTTCGATGCTTCTACTGTTCTTCATTTTCAAAAAACCATCCACAAAAATAACTCACGAAAAAGGTAAAAAGTCCCTGAAACTCGTCTCTTGTAAAACTTTCTATAACTACTTTTTAATTTTCTATCGGAAGGAAAGAATTAGTCTCTCAACATGAGCATTTCAGTGTTCAATAATTAATTTACAAATACACTAAGAAATCTCTGATAACAATACCTCCTGCTAATCCAATCTAAGGTAACCATGTGCGCTTCTTATTTCAAAAACAAGCCATTTTCTAAAACTCACAAAACAACGTTGGATAATCAGACTACGGATAGAAACGTTCTTTTTTGTTTATATTAAAATACGGTGTGTATGTACCACAAGGCGATTCTTTGCCGTTGAAATGTTGAATGATGTCCAAGTTTGTTAATGTGAATGCTTTGTTGGATACTTTGCCCGATATATAGAAATGGGATCGAATATTTTCTTTTTGTGTTCAAAGTCTGGAGGGGGTTTAAATGTTTAATTTTTTACTCTGTTTGACTTGCATTGACCTGTTGTTATTTTTGCTTATTTATTCGTTTGTTGGCGTGGTATGGATAGATAATTTGGTTTACTTGGGCGACTTTTTTGCGGTGGTAAATCAGGGTCTGAAATTGCTTGATATGTTGGCAGTTACCATTCTGAGTACAGTTGTGCCGTTTGAATGTCAATAATGAGAAAGATTTGAAGAAAAAAATTGTGTTAAACAAAACCTTTCTAAATGAATCCGTTTAAATCGTTAGACCAACAGGACTAATTACATTTACCATATTGAATCTCTTTCATCTAATATAACGAAAAAATGGCATTCCATGAAATTAGATATCCGTAACAAGATTACGCACCTTTTACAGAAACGAACTATCCATTTCCATCTCTTGATGGTCGACGGTTCGCGTGCCTTCTTGTATTTGATGCGTGCGTTTTGTGATAACGCACCAGGAGTCCATCAAAAGTCTGGAATGACCTGCAATCATGTAGTGTTGGAGAATATACGAAACAGATCAAGTTCACTCTTTCTTCATTCATTACTTTCACTGGCTCATAGTTCGGACCCCCTTCCCCTTTCTTAAGGGGGGGTGACACCTTCCGAAAAGATGAAGAAGGGGAGGGGGTCAGAAATTGTCATGAAAAAGGGGGATAGCAAGGAAGGGGGTAGTTTAAGAAGGGTGCTTACATATATATTGTAGATTATTTTCAAGCACTGTTATGAAGTTTGGTCTTCATGAAAGAAAGTTTTCTGTTAGAGTAGTCTGAGTCAAAAAGAAGAAAAAAGTTTATTTTTTTCTCTCTAAAGATATTTCACATATCTTTGTTAGCTATTTTTGTCCAAAATCCTTGGGGATAGGCATTTTTAAAGGTTGAGGGAGATACCAAGAAGGGGGATCAGGCCCCTTTGCGCACTCTGCTGGTTTTTCAAACAAACGGAATACCTTCTATTTGACTTCAGTCTGTCAAAGTTCTAATCACTCATTCTGAGTACAAGCTAACTTCGACGTAAGGGAATGGAA